>NW_005871223.1:376900-380760 GCF_000147115.1 Myotis lucifugus
AGAGTGGTCAGAAATGTTGCACAAAGAAGGCTGAGGAATATGATGAGCCGAACTGGAAGCCATGAGAAGTGAAAGGAATGTCTGGTCCAGAAGGGCCACAGTGTGAGCAAGCTGAAACCATTGGGGGCCTAATCCAAAGTGCTGTTTCCTTTCTTTTCTACATCCAGGGCCAGGCCTGCACCACACTAGGAAACATGGAGCGGCTTGTAGCACAGTTACTCTGGGCAGTGCGGAAGGTCCCGCCTAGACAGTAGGAGGACTCCCTTCCCCTCCCTTCTCCTGTCTTCATGCCTCAGGACCAGGCAGCTGAAGAAATAGCTCTGCAATGACATCAACACAAGGAAAGGGAGAACCTGGGGTAAGTAGGAGAAGAAGGGAAGATAAAGAAGTTTTCTCTGCTGACTGTGAGGGAGGCCACCTGGGCAGAAGGTGGAAGAGATATGCTCCCTGAGGGGGTCTCTGATGAAATGTGACTCACACTAGAACTAAAGGATCTCCCAGTCCAGGCTCTGGCCGCGGAGCGTGTAATTTATTGGCTTGCATGGGTTTCATGGAGCAATTCAGTGTTTGAGATAAGGGCTGTGAAACTCCCATCCTCCACCTTCAGGGTTTAAACTGTGGTCTCCATGAATATTACAGCTTCAGATAAATCTCCCCACACTCCTGGGGCCTCTGGGGACTGTCTGTAGATGGACGGGGAGTCTGTGATTTAAGAGTGACTCTTTTATCACCAAAGGTCAGACTGGGAGTCCATCTGACCCTCACACATGTTTTTAAAAGTTATTGAAAATTTTGATATTTAAAAATAAGGATTTAGGGCTTAAAAGAAGATGATCTGGAAACACTAGGCCTTTCTCCTTTGCAAGACACAGATCTGGAACTGGCTTCTTCTTTCTTTTCTCCCACTCTCTCCCTTCCCTCACCCACAAACCTTTATTGAGCACCTTGCTTTTGCCCCAAGTTCAAAGCTAAGGTATAGTGTAAGCACATGGCCCGTGTGCTCCCACATCTATTCTGTGCTCACGTTTTCTTTTCATTAAACTTGGCCAAAGGCCACAATAAGATCTGGGACTTGGATTAAATTCTGCATTCTCTGAGTCATGTTTTTCAAATACTGTTAGTTTGGTTGCCCATTAGCACTGTTCAATAATTTGTCTTCCAAATGGGCTGCCCTGAATTTTATTCAGAAGCTATTGTGAGATGGCTATGCCAGTTAATAAGCTGCTGTGTCTCAGCTTCAAATCAGCTCTTTTTTCTCTGCTTTGTGATGCTGGGTCAAGACTCTAGTTCTGCCTGTCAGCTGCTTCCCACACGGAGAGCATGGCAAGGTGGGGAGGACAGGGAAGCAGAGGGTCTGCTGCTTCTGCAGCTGGGCGTTCCCCAGATGGTTCCACACTCACACAGCTGCCTCTTGGTGTCCCCTGACAGTGCCATCTCCGCAGGGTTCAGTGCCTTCTTCCCAGTGGTCTGAGACCAGCGCCCTGGGCCTTTCCTTAAGTCTCTAGGTTCTGGTAACTCCAGACTCTCCCCTTGGTTGTCAGAGCCCCAGGGATGGTAGCTGCTTTCTGAAACTATGGTTTCTGAGTTACTTCGGGTCTCCTTTGTGTTTTTCCAGTTCTCCCAACACCTGTTTAATTAATTCCCTGTTACCCTGGTTCTCAAGCTTGAGCTTGCTTCAGAATCCCCTGAAAGAAGGGCTTGTTAAAGCTCAGCGTGCCGGGCTCAGCCCCCAGAGTTTCTGATTCAGTAGGTCTGGGGTGGGGCCTAGAATCTGCTTTTCTGTCAACTTCCCAGTGATGCAGAAGCTGCTGAACATTCACTCCCTCTGTTCTGTATTCTGTTTTCTAGCTGACCCGATTGACTCAGTGGCCTTCACTGAGAGAGAACACCACCCGTTTGGTTTGGCATGTTGGGTGGGGGGAAGTAGTGGCAACACCCACTTCTGACCTAGGCCTTCCCATGAGATCCAATCACTATCTAGGTCTGTCCATCCACACTCTGTACCGGTGCTCTTGCTCCTCTGCCCTGATTGCAAATCCCTTGGCTTTCCATTCCATCTCTCCCTGGCTCATGTCCCACCTTCTCTATGGGCCTGCTCTGCTAATTCCAAACCATTTGAATTCTTATTTCTCTACTCTCTACTGCGTTAACTGACCACATTAACATCTTTGGGGCTTGCTTTTTCAAGTCCGCAATACACACTGAATTGTTTATTGTGTGCAGAGCCTCACACTGGATGCTCTTGCTAGAGTTAAAAGATGAGACTTAGACTCAGCCCTCACAGGGTAATCAACACTGCACAATTGAAAATGGTATTATTTGCTTGTGAAAGATCTGGAAAATATATCAGTAGAACTCCCTGCCCCCCCCCCCCCCCAACTAGAGAGAGAACTACTTTGGTAGCGTGTATCATTTGATTATCAAGATGAGGGTGGGATAAGACCAGAAGAAGTGAACTCAAGCAATAATGGCTAGAGGCTTGAATGCCTGCTGACGAGCAGGCTTTGCTTCACAGAAAGGGAACTATGGCAAGTGTGTGGCTGGAGTGGAATTATGTGGAGGGAAGGGAGTGATGTCAAGAGAAAGAAGAAGCTTGGGGCCTGATGATAGTCACAGGACAAATCAGAGGAGAATGAAATGGAAGAGAATGGGGATTTTCAATACACTACTTGCTGATGTGTTATAATCTCACGCATCTCTCCATGAAAGCATTAGTAAAGCTACTTGCTTCCTGGGACTATGACCAAGTATTGAGTCTTTATGCAACTTTGGAGTGGGATGAAATCGGAGACATCCTATAGGAAAACGGTTACATGGAGTTATACATTTTATTTTCTTGGTTTTTTCTTCCTTGTAAATATATGCTAAGCACCCTGTGGCCCTTATGGATTTCATATTCTTTCCCATCAGTCCTGGTTACGAGTAGCACATGTTTATTGATGAATTAATTTTCAGGTTTAGAATTTATCCTTGCCCAGACACACCTCCCATTAGGCCACTCAAAGTACCAACAGGCCTGAATACAACAACTCATATGTGAGTGAAACACTCGTCCTTTGCTTTTTTTGATGATTTTTATTTATTTTTCCGATTATATGTAAATAAACGCACATTATTGAACATTTGTAAATAATAAAAAGTGTGAAAGAAAATGAAAATCACCTAAAATTTCATTGTTCAAAGGTAACTACTACCAACAGAATGGTCTCTCTATATATCTTTATCTATATATATGTATTTATGTAATGGAGGCTATATTTAGAGAGTATATATGCAATATATATTTATATATTCTCTCTATATATATAAGACAAATTAGTTCCATATTGATAAAATTTTATATACTGCTTTTTAAACTTAACTTTTTGTTATAAGCATTTATCCTTTTGATTATGTCTTATTCAAAAATATAATTTAATATCAGCATCATAATTATTCACATAGACTATCATAATATATTTATTGAAATCCCAATATTGGATAATTATATTTTTCTCCACTTTTTGCTATCATATGTAATGCTACTGTGAACATTTATGTGTGTATATATATATATATATATATATATATATATATATATATACATATATATATATATAGTAACACTGTATTTGGGTAGACCTATCTTTTGATATTAAAAAACACATTTGTCTTCAGGAGTAGAATTTTGTTCTTACCTGAAATGAAGCTCAGAAGATACAAACCTAGAGGGCCGTGCAGAGTTTCGAAGGGCTTGCCAAAAGCGTTGTACATGAAGAAGGCTGTCCCCCACCATGGTTAAGACAATCAGGATCATGGAGAAGAGAATGACATTGACGTGATGCTCACTGGGATTGCTTTGAGCAAATCTGGGAAAACTG
>NW_005871223.1:380883-449536 GCF_000147115.1 Myotis lucifugus
TTATTTTCTGCTTTGGTCATATGTAATTACTTCAGTAAACAAGTGCTAGCTTTTTTTTTATTAAGGTATTACATATTTGTCCTTATCCCCCCATTGCCCCCCCCCCCGGGTCATACCCTCCCCCCCCTGGGGTCTGTGTCCATTGGTTATGCTTATATGCAACAAGGGCTGGCTTTGTAACCAAAAACTGTACATAAGTTTGATGCACAAAATTTTTTAAAATTGATTTTTAGAGAGAAGAAGGGAGAGAGAGAGAGAGAGAGAGAGAGAGAGCGAGAGAGAGAGAGATCAGTTGCCTCCCACACATGTCCCCACCAAGGATCAAACTCACAACCTTTTGATGTACAGTATGACGCTCCTACCAATTGAGCGACATTGATGACATTTCTCAGTCATCATCTATATTTTTAAAATCTATCTTAATTTATAATGACATTTTCAGTTTGGGAATCTCTGGCAGAGTTCAAATAGCAGGAGGTTTTTATATTTCCTTTACCAACTTTAAAGAATAGGATATTTTCAGTCAACTTCAATATTTTGATGTAGCACAAGCTGTGGGAAAATAATTTCTGGTGGTACAAGAAATATTTTCCGTTTGGAAAACAGGCCAAGTTTATTTCTAGATTTTGTGTTCAGGGTAAGTTTTTCTTGTTTTCAAAAGAAATGAAATGCTTTATAAATGTAGGGTTTCTCTTATCTGGTGAGACATCAGCATGCTTAACATCAGCCAACCTGACAAAACCAATCTGGGGAAGTCTATTTCAGTCTATGTTAGTTTCCTGAACATTTATCAAGTGTTTAATTTATTTACTGAGCTACTACTATGTGTCAAGCATTCTTCTAGGTGCTGGAAATATAACCATCAAACAAGACAAACAAAGTCCCTGTTGTGGAGCTTATGACCTAATTAGAGGCCTAATGCAAGAGTAGGCCTTCCTTCTCCCGGCTGCTGGCACCGGCTTCCCTCTGGCACCCGGAAACCAAGCTTCCCTCGCAGCCCCGGCTTCGTCTGGAAGGACATCTGGTCTAATTAGCATATTATGCTTTTACTATTATAGATGGGAGTAGATGGACAATTAACAAGTAAACAAACAAATATGATACCTTATTGCCAAAGATGGCCACCATCAATTCCTTTCCTTCTTTTACACACACGTAACTTCCCCTTCAATAGGTATAATTTATTCTTCAGTTCCCTTGAACCTGGGATGGCTTGTGACTGAGCACCTGAATCTGACAGCAGGGGACCTCTGCCAGTTGCACACCTAGCCTATGAGAGGACCAGCAGTTTCCACTGCTTTCCTTTTGGAGGCTTGCGCTGCCCGCCACTCAGGAGGTCCAGGCTACTTTGCTGGAGAGAGAGGCCCCTGGGGGAGCACCAGGCATAGGAGGAAAGAGTGTTGGACATCTACCCCAGCAACGTCTCCGGATGATGTCAACCCCAGCTGCTATTTAACTGCAATAGTAGGAGAGACTCAATCAAGAACTGTCCAACTGAACTAATAAACTTGTTTTAACCCTGACCTTAAATGATAGAATGATACACATTTTTTCCAAGTAGTGCTAGGGGGTTATTTTGCAGTGATAACAATAAGACACTTTCCATTGGTGATAATGTTATGGGGAAATATAACAGGGTAATGGGATTGGCAGTGATTGAGTGAGTGATGGGGGTCGTCAGGAAAGTAACACCTGGGCTGACACCTGAGTGTTGAAAGGAAGTGGCTGTGCAGAGATCTGGGAAAGAGCATTCCAGGGAAAAGGAACACAGGGGTGACAGTGAGCCTGGTGAATGAGGGAGATGGAAGTGAGATTGCTTTGCTGAGCTCAGATTGCTGCCCCTGCTAGGTCCTGATCTATTGATCATGGGAAGGAGTCTGCTTTTAATTCTAAATTCATTTGGAAGCCACTGGAGGGTTTTAAGTAGGAGAGTGACACAATCTCCTCAATGATATAATTGCCTTCTCCCTGTACCCCCAGACTCATCAATCCTATTTGGCGTCTCCACTTGGGGGTCTTAAACATGACTCAAACTTAAAACATCTAAAACAGAACTCTTGCATCATTTCTCACTCCCATGCACAAACCTGATCCTTCTACTTCCATCTCAGTTAATAGCATTGCCATTTATTCAGTTGCTTGGGCCAAATACCCAGGAGTAATCCACTGTTGACTTGGTTTATGCTAGCAGTTACCAAACACCTGCTTTCTCCTATCTTCCTGCCTGTAAAAGAGGTGGTAACCTCTTAATCTCCAGTAAGAGAGCTGGGCGAAGTCTCTCTGAAAATCGAGGGTTGTAACCATCTTGAAACAAACACAGAAAGAAGTTGCACTGATTTAACTCCTGGAAAGAAAAGCCAGAAGCTAAAATAAATTATGTGCAGCATTTTAATTCTTATGAAGTCTCTTAAAATTCCATGGCAGAAAACCTGGCAAAGATAACACACAAAAAAACAAAAAACCTACAGACCAATATTCCTGATGAATACACATGCAAAAATCCTAACCAAAATACTAGCTAATCAAATACAACAGTACATCCAAAAAATAATATATCATGATCAAGTGGGATTCATTTCAGGGGCACAAGGGTGGTTCAACATTCCCAAATCAATCAACGCAATACACCACATTAACAAAAGAAAGGATAAAAATTATATGATCTTGTCAATAGATGCAGAAAAAGCATTTGCTAAGATACAACATCCATTTATGATTAAAATCTCAATAAAATAGGAATAAAAGGAAAGTACCTCAACTTAATAAAGGTCATCTATAATAATAAAAGCGTAATATGCTAATTAGACCAGACGTCCTTCCAGATGTACTTCAGAAGAAGCTACAGCGGTGGGGGCCGAGGCCTCTAGTATATGACAAACCCTCAGCCAATATCATACTCAATGGTGAAAAACTGAAAGCTTTTTCCCTAAGATCAGGAACAAGACAAGGATGTACTCTCTCACCACTCTTATTCAACATAGTACTAGAAGTACTAGCCAGAGCAATAAGGCAAGAGAAAGAAATAAAAGGCATCCAAATAGGGAAGGAAGAAGTCAAAGTGTCACTTTTTGCGGATGACATGATGCTGTATATAGAAAACCCTAAAGACTCTACCAAAAAACTACTGGAAACAATAAAAAATACAGTCAAGTTGCAGGATACAAAATCAATGTGCAAGAATCCATTTCCTTCCTGTATACCAACAACAAAACTTCAGAAAAAGGAATGAAGAAAACAATTCCTTTTTCAATTGCAACCAAAAGAATAAAATACCTAGGAATAAACTTAACAAAGAATGTGAAAGACCTATATACTGAAAATTATAAAACATTATTAAAAGAGATTGAAAAAGACACAATGAAATGGAAAAATATCCCATGTTCATGGATTGGAAGAATCAACATAGTTAAAATGGCCATTTTACCCAAAGCAATACACAGATGTAATGCAATCCCCATCAAAATCCCAATGTAATTTTTTAAAGAAATAGAACAAGAAATCATCAGATTTGTATGGAACCACAAAAGACCCAGAATAGCCAAAGCAATCCTGGAAAAAAAAAAAAAAAAAAAGAACAAGGCTGGAGGTATCACGCTACCTGACTTCAAAATATACTACAGAGCTATGATAATCAAAACAGCATGGCATTGGCAGAGAAACAGACACACAGATCAATGGAACAGAATAGAGAGCCCATCTATAAAACCACACATATATATGGATAGACAACTTTTTAAAAAAATATATTTTATTGATTTTTTACAGAGAGGAAGGGAGAGAGATAGAGAGTTAGAAACATCGATGAGAGAGAAACATTGATCAGCTGGCTCCTTGCACACCTCCTACTGGGGATGTGCCCGCAACCAAGGTACATACCCTTGACCAGAATCGAACCTGGGACCCTTCAGTCCGCAGGCCGATGCTCTATCCACCGAGCCAAACTGGCTAGGGCAACCACTTTTGACAAAGGAACCAGAAATGCACATTGGAGTAAATATAGTCTCTTCAGTAAATGGTGCTGGGGAAAGTGGAAAACCACATGCAAAGGAATAAAACTGGATTGCAGTTTGTCCCCATGTACAAAAATTAATTCAAAATGGATCAAAGACTTAGACATAAGACCCAAAGCTGTAGGTCACATAGAAAAAATATAGGTACCAAACTTATGAACCTGGGTGGTAGAGAACATTTTATGGACTTGACCCCAAAGGCAAGGGAGGTAAAGGCAAAAATAAATGAATGGGACTATAACAAACAAAAAGCTTCTGCACAGCAAAAGAAATGGACAATAAAATAAACAGGCAGCCAACCAGATGGGAGATGGTATTTGCAAACAGTAGCTCCAACAAAGATTTAATTTCCAAAATATATAAAGAACTCATAAAACTCAACACCAAACAAATAAACAATCCAATCAAAAAAAGGACTTGAAAATACACCTCTCCCAAGAAGACATACAAAAAGCCAATAGATATATGAAAAGATGTTTAACCTCACTGGCAATCAGGGAAATGCAAATTAAAACTACAATGAGATACCACCTTACACCAATTAGAGTGGCCATTATCAACAAGACAAGCAATAACAAGTGTTGGAGAGGTTGTGGAGAAAAGAGAACCCTCATTCACTGATGGTGGGAAAGTAGACTGGTACAATCACTGTGGAAAGCAGTCTGGTGATTCCTCAAAAATTTAAAAATAGAGCTACCATACGACCCAATAATCCCACTCCTAAAAAACTCGAAAGCATTTATACGCAAAGACATACGAACCCCTATGTTCATTGCAGCATTATTCACGGTGGCCAAGAGTTGGAAACAGCCAAAGTGCCCTATGATAAAGGACTGGATAAAGAAGATGTGGTACATATACTCAATGGAGTACTACACGGCCATAAGAAACTATGAAATAGCGTTATTTACAACAACCTTGAGAACATTATGTGAAGTGAAATAAGTCAAATAGAGAAACCTAAGAACTATATGATTTAACTCATATCCTATATAATAAAGAGCTAATATGCTAATTAGACTGGATGGCAGAATGACCTTCCGGAATGACCAGTGGGTGGGGGGCGGGGCCAGCGAGCCTGTGCTGCCAGGCCAGCCATGGTGGTCCCACGCTGCCCCTTCTGCAGAGGTGGTGGGAGAGGGGACAGCATAGTCCCAGCACCTCTGGAGAAGTGGGATGGGGCGTGACCATGGTGCCTCAACCTCCCACAGCCCCTCCCCAGCCAGCCCAGCCCCTGATCGCCCCTCCCCCACCAGTGGGCTGAGGTGGAGCCAGAACAAAGGAGCAGCAAGTCTGGCTTCTAGTTGAGTGGCGCTCTCCCCCCTGCCTCTTACCCCCCAAACCCCCCCTCAGCCAGAATCCGGGCTCATGGCTGGTGAGCGCAGTGGTAAGGAGCAAGGGGTCCTGGACTGTGAGAGCTCTGGACTGTGAGAGGGATGTCTGAGTGCCAGTTTAGGCCCAATCCCCCCTGGGGATTAAGACAGCAGGCAGATGTCCCCTGAGGGGTCCTGGACTTCGAGAGGGCAGAGGCCAGGCTGAGGGACCCCCACCCCCATCACGAATTTTGTGCACTGGGCCTCTAGTGTAGAATATAAAACTGAAACTTATGTGCACAAATAGCAATGTGGTGGTTGCCAGAGCGAGGTGGGTGGGGGAAGAAAGGGGTCCTAATATGAGGTGACAGGAGAAGATTTGACTTTGGGTGGTGGGCACATGGTCCTATATTCAGATTTTGTAAATTAGTAATCCACACATGTAACCTATATGTTCATGTAGACCAGTGATGGTAAACCTTTTGAGCTTGGCGTGTCAGCATTTTGAAAAACCCTAACTTAACTCTGGTGCCATGTCACATATAGAAATTTTTTGATATTTGCAACCATAGTAAAACAAAGACTTATATTTTTGATATTTATTTTATATATTTAAACTAGTAGCCCGGTGCACGAAATTCATGCACTGGGGTGGGGGGGGGCCCTCAGTCTGGCCTTCACCCTCTCCAATCTGAGACCCCTCAGGGAATGTCCAACTACCTGTCTGTGCCCACACTTTTAACAGATAACAGCTCCATTGTTGTTTCTTTCTTATGCTTAAAACCATTGGAATTAGTAGGTATTCAAAGTGTGTATACATTTTGGGTGGACACCCTGTATATCTCTAGTCAGCGGTGAAATAAACCAACAGCAGATTTGGAACCCCCAGACAGGGAACCTCGCTCACTCCCCACATGTCTCCCCACTTCACTTTCCACCTTTGTGGGCAGCAGGAGAATCAACGTTTTCTCTCATTAATTCGGAAAAGCACGTCCTGTCACCCGCTGCCTGGCAGGAGTGCACTAGGCCCCAAGCAAGCGAGGCTCAGTCAGGGCAGCCTTCGCTCATGGGTGCTGGCACCCAAAGTGCACATTCCTCCTCTACAGTCGCCCCAACTATCCCACTGTTTCACTGAGAGGACGGAATTCCTCTCCGCCTCTGGGTTCTTGATCTTGAATGCTGACCGAAGGCACCTCAGCGAGGGCCGCCCGCACCCACCAGGTGTGTCTGTCTGCACCTGCTCCTGCCTCAGCACCTGCATTAACCCCCCAGAGGTGATCTCGTAGCTGCACTGGCCTCCGTGGAAACAGGGCATCACCACTCCGCCCTCTCACTGTCATCTCACAGGCGCCCACTCTCAGCACCCAGAACACCCAGACACTCTCCAAAGGACGTGAGTGCATCAGAGGGGATGTGTGCACATCCTGTGGGGGTGTTAGGCATGCCGGGTTGATGGAAGTGCGGTGGAGAGGCGGGGAGAACTTGTGCACGCCTTGGTTTGCAACTGTTGCAGGCGTGGGAGGGTGACAGTGTGCTGGGGGATGTTCGCACGCCGGGGGGGATGTGCACACCAGAGGCCTCTGGCTTTGCAGATCCGCAAACCCCCGTGGTGCGGCCAGGAGGATGTCAGTCTGGCCCGCCATGGTGGCTGACCCTGCGATCCTGCACCTTCTGGGCCAGGAGGCGGATCTTGCACAGCCACTCCTGGGCGCTGATGGCCTGCAGGTGCTACTTCAGCTCAGCCTGCAGGCTCCACTTGGCGCGCTCACAGCTGTCACCACCGCCATGTGGGGAGTACAGGCCACCCTCCGCTGGCCTGCCTCCCCTGTCCAGAGGCTATTTCGGAGACAGAAGACAGGACTTGTTGAAAGAGTGGACTTAAGGGTAACTCCTGGATTTTTGGCCCAAGCAACTGAATAAATGGCGATGCTATTAACTGAGATGGAAGTAGAAGGATCAGGTTTGTGCATGGGAGTGAGAAATGATGCAAGAGTTCTGTTTTAGATGTTTTAAGTTTGAATCGTGTTTAAGACCCCCAAGTGGAGATGTCAAGTAGGATTGATGAGTCTGGAGGTACAGGGAAAAGGCAGGGGTATGTAACAGGTGGAATTGGGGTATAAAACTCAAGGAGACAGTCTCTCTCCAGAGCCAACCTTACACTTGCAGAGCCTGAGAGTGAAGGTCTCCCTAAATTTTATGTCCTAGCTGCCTCAGTGGCCTCACCTTGGCCCTGGTCCTGGTATTTGAAGCCATGGAAAGGTTATCACCTATGGAGAAGCTATAGTTAGAGGAAAGAAAGGCTGAGAAGGAGCATTAAAATGCACATATTCCCTAGCTGACCAATTTTTATTTCCAGGAGTTTATCTTATGGATATTTTTGCACACTAATCCAATAAAATATTGCAAACATATTCATTGTAGTGCTTTTTTGGTAAAAACAAAGTATTAGAAATAACTTATATGTCTATCAATATGGCATCCATACAATGGAATATAAGTTAATGATTACAAACAATGAAGCAAATCTATAAGAACAGCTGTGGAATTATCACCAAATGTGATGTTAGATGAAAAAATGAAACAAACAAATGAAGAGAAATGTATATCATTTAAGGATAAGCCAAACAGGAATGTATATAATAACGAATAATTATTTAAGTACTTTGTTTATCTGTTTAATTCTCTCAACAACCCCATAAAATATGTACTATTATTAGTCCCATTCCCATAGGAAAAAACTGAGGCTCAGAGGTGATTAACATGCCCAAGATGTATACTTAGTAAAATCAAACTTCTTCAAAGAACAATATTCTTAGTAAGTGTCAGAATAGAGATTTGAATTCATGTCCTCACTCTTAACCACCAGGCTTCATCAGGCTGAGGGATCCTCCCTCCAGAGCATGAATTTTCATGCACCAGGCCTCTAGTATTAAATCGTATTACATAAATATTATTGATTCTGTTGCTTATGTTAATGGTATCATTGTTGTGTTTTTAAAAGTTCTTATCAATTAAAAATGATATTGATAGCCCTGACCGGTTTGGCTCAGTGGATAGAGCGTCAGGCTGTGGACTGAAAGGTCCCAGGTTTGATTTCAGTCGAGGGAATGTACTGTAGTTGCAGGCTCGATCCCCAGTAGGGGGTGTGTAGAAGGCAGCTGATCAATGTTTCTCTCTCATCGATGTTTCTAACTCTCTATCCCTCTCCCTTCCTCTCTGTAAAAAGTCAATAAAAATATATTTTTTAAAAATGATATGGATCGCCCTGACCGGTTTGGCTCAGAGCGTCAGCCTGAGGACCGAAAGGTCTCAGGTTCGATTCCAGTCAAGGGCATGTACCTTGTTTGCGGGCACATCCCCAGTAGGAGGTGTGCAAGAGGCAGCTGATCGATGTTTCTAACTCTCTATCCCTCTCCCTTCCTCTCTGTAAAAAATCAATGAAAATATATTTTTAAAAAATGATATGGATAAATGGAGAGGAGAGAGAGAGAAAGGAAGAGAGAGAGCTCTGTTGGGAAGGATGCAGTAGTGTAGTGTGGGTGTTCCAGCTCACAGTGCTGAACTCCTGCTGTCAGTGACCACAGCGTCCACTCTGCCCATATCCTGGGGGTGTAGAGGAGCCAGCTCATCTCATGCTACAACTGCCTGCCCTCTGGAGCTTCCAGCTGTTGAGACAGCTCCTTCCATCCAACCTGCTATTCTTGCACTCAATCCACTGTTGACTTAGTTTATGCTAGCAGTTACCAAACACCTGCTTTCTTCTACCTCCCTGCCTGTAAAAGAGGTGGTAGCCTCTTCATCTCCGATAAGAGAGCTGGGCGAAGCCTCTCTGAAAATCGAGGGTTGTAACCACCTTGAAATAAACACTGAAAGAAATTGCACTGATTTGACTCCTGGAAAGAAAAGCCAGAAGCTAAAATAAATTATGCATTTTAATTCTTATGAAGTCTCTTAAAATCCCCACGATGGTGAGAAAGTCCCCCAGCAGGTTCAAGTCCTCCCTGCATGTTATACTTATCATTTTATCAGGTGTCCTGTTCTGATGAAAATTCCCCTAGTCTGTGGTGGCCATCTATAACTCTGGTAACAGACCTCCATTTTCCAGCCAACACTAATGTGTCTTTTCCTTGGTTGAAGCTGAGAGCAAACCATTTGAATAAATATTGGGAGGTGTCACATTGATGGCATTAAAGATTGTGTATCTAGGAGGTAGACTTGTTTGGACTTCTCATTCTTTTAGGTTTAGGATTACAATACAGAAAAATGATTTGAGCATTTTGATCTGTAGAGGGGCTGTCGTTAATCCAGCAAGTCACTTCTGGCCTCTAGAAATTCTCCAGAAATTACTTGATTAGCTGTGACAAGTGCAATGGAGTTATTTCTTAAAATGGGTGGCTGATGTCACATTATTAGCACAGGATTGGGCTGCATGTTCAGAATTAATCTTTCATTCTCTTACCAATGGTTTCCTCCATTTTGTCCATGAGTCAGTGTTCCTTAAGCCACCCCAAGCCCCCAATTGCCCTTCTTTTCTCTCCATTATTTCATCACCAAACTTCTTCAAAGAGCAATACCCAAGTAGCAATAAGAAGAATAAAAATAACAGGCAATAATTATTTAGCACTTTTTATGTTCCAGGTTCTCTCTCCCTCTCTCTCTCTCTCTCTCTCTATATATATATATATATATATATATATATATATATATATATATATATTACATAAGTCAACACATTACATTCTTACAACATTATAAGGAAGTTACTATTTTATCTTCAATTTATAGACTTTTAAAAACTAAGACACAGAGAAGTTGAGTAGCTTGCCTGAAGTCACACAGTATCATTGATGTCTTTGCTTTTATTTTTTCCCATTTTTAAAATTAAAGTAAAATTAACACATTAAAAATCCTCCCTTTCTGGTGTATAGTTCTGTGAATTTTGACAAACTCATACAGTTGTGTAACCACCACCACAAAGAATATAGAACAATCCCACTTTTCCAAATACTTCCCTTTTCCCCTTTGTAGTCAACTCATCTTCTCTTCCCTCGGCCGCCCCGCCCCCCCCCCAAGCTCCTGTGACATTATAAGAAACTGCTGCCCTGGCTGGTTAGTTTCGCTAAGTGGATAGAGTGTTGGCCTGCAGACCAAAGGGTCCGAGGTTCTATTCCTGTCAAGGGCACGTACCTCGGTTGCAGGCTCCTCCCCTGGCAACCAATCGATGCGTTTCTCTCACATCGATGTTTCTCTCTGTCTTTCCCTCTCTCTTCCACTCTCTCTAACAATCAATGGAAAAATATTCTTGGGTGAGAATTTTTAAAAAACCACCTATCTAGTAAAGTCATCCTTTGAAAAAAAATAAAAAAGAAACTGCCTAGTGTTTTCTAAAGTGGCTGAACCACTTCACCTTCCCACCAACAATGGAAGAGTCCCCAGTTGTTCCTCATTCTTGCTGGCACTTGGCAGGTTTTCAAAAATTGTAGCCATTTAATAGATGTGTAGTCTGTCACATTGTAGTTTATTTGCATTTGCCAAATGGCTAATGTTGTTGACCATCTTTTTTTGTGAGTTTCTTTGCCTTCTATATACCTTTCTTTGGTGAAGTGTCTGTTCATGTCTTTTGTGCATTTTTATTGGACTGTATTATTATTATTGAGTTTTGAGCATCCTTTATGCATTTTCAGCCCTTTATCAGATAAAGAACTCACAATATTTTCTCCAAGTCTTGGCTTGTCTGTTCATTCTCTTATCAGTGTCTTTTGAAGAACAGTTCTTATTTTTATGAATTCTAGTTTATCAATTTTTTCTTTTATATATCATGTTTTACATGTCAAATATAAGCAGTCTTTGCCTAATGCAACGCCACAGATATTTTCTCCTATGTATTTTTCTAGAAGTTTTTTAGTTTTAGGTTTACATTTAAGTCTATGATCCACTTGAGTATTTTTTTAATTGTTATAGTTCTTAGAAAGCTGAACATAGACTTAACATGAGACCCACAATACCATCTCTAGGTATTTCCTAAAGGAATTAAGAACACATGCCTACACAAAACTCTGAATGCAGATGTTTAAAGTGGCTTTATTCATACTCACCAAAAACTGGAAACAACCTGAGCAGTGGCCCATCCATATGGTAAAATACCGCTCAGTAATAAAAAGGACCAGACTATTGGTGACACATCAACATGGAGGGCTCAGAACTGCGTTTTGAGATGAAAGAAACTCAAAAGGCTGCATATTGTATGATGCTATATATGTGACATTCTGGAAGAAGCAAATGGTAAGGACAGAAGGTGAGGAAAAGAAATGACCAAGAGGCCAAGAGCCAAACACCCCAGGGTTCTAGTCTACTGTGGGACCTTCAGCAGGTTGATGGGTCTATTTTCCTCCCTGTAAAGTGAGAGGGTCCCAGAGGACAAACTGAGAAAGTACCAAGTATTTGAAATCTGAGGAGGTTCATGTTATACTTCTCTTCTAACTCCAAGAATTCCCTACACCTTGATTTGAAACCTTATCTGAAAAAAGACTAATTCTACCTTTCTCTCAGATTTGTGAGGATTCAATGACATTAGTGTAGGAAGTACCTAGCACATAGTAAGTGCCCAGCCAAGGTTCAATATGGCCCATTCCACTACTGTTCATGATCTCACCTCCTCCTCTCCTCCGCACCGTCAGTTTTCCCCTCTACTGGATCCATCCCATCAGCACATTATTTTCTCATCTTAAAAATACATCTCACTTAAGCCCTCCTCCAGCTCTTGAACCCATCGCACTGATCTGACATTCCCCAAGCAATGGTGAGCTTCCAGCTGCCCAGCCCAAACGTCCGTTCTTCATCCTCATCTTGCCTTGTCTACGTTTGACACAACGGCGCACTCCTTCCTCCAGGAAACGCTTTCTTCCCCTGGCTCCAGACACTACACTCGCTCAGTTTTGTTGCCACCTCACCAGCTGCTGTCTTGATCTATTTGTTGGTTCGTTCTCATCTGAGTCATTTAGGGGCTGACTCAGTTGTCATATGTTTTCTCTTCTGCATCTTCACTCGCTCACTTGGTGCTTTACCCGGTATGATAGCTTTTCCTAGAAGCACTCTCAAATGAATTATTTCCAGTCCAGACTTTCCCCTGAATCCCACATCTGCATGTCGTCCAATTCTTATGGAACATCTTGACTGGCATATTGAACAGGCATCTCAGTGTGTCCCAAACTGAACCCATATTCTTCCTTTAGGTTTCTCTACCTTAGTTGCTGACAGTTCCATTCTTCCTGGCATCACCCATGATTCTTCTCTTACTCTCACATTTCATGTGCAGCCCATCCCAGAAACCTGTTGGCGCTGCGTTCACAGTTTGGTCACTTCTCACCATCTCACTGTTCCATCCTGGTCTGAGCCACCATCATGTCTCACTTGGGTGACTGCAAGAGGTCCCCAACTGATCTCCCTGATTCCACCCCTCCTACCTACAACCTGCTGTCAACCCAGCAGACAGAGGGATTTTTTAAAAGTGTATTGGTTTAGTTCTGGCCAGTGTTCTCAATGCTTAGAGCATGTACCGAGGGGTCACAGGTTCAATGCTCAGGCAAGGCCACGTACCTGGTTTGCAGGTTTGATCCTGGCCCTGGTCGAGGCGCATGCAGGAGGCAACTGGACGATGTCTCACATTGATATTTCTCTCTCTTTCTCTCCCTCCTCCCTTCTATTCTCTCTAAAAAGCAATGGAGTGTTCACGCCGTTTCATCTGTGAGCACTTGTTGTGTTGCCTGGCACTCAGTATTCAGAGTCCACCACCAACACTGTTTCTCAGCTGCCCCTCCCCAAATCAGAGACACTTCAGGGTCTAAAGGCCTGACATTGGATTCAGACCTATGAGTGAGTCCCAGTGGAGGAAACGTAGAGAAAACAAGAGCAAAGCCCAGCCAGCGTGGCTCAGTGGTTGAGCATTGACCTATGTACCAGGAGGTCACGGTTCAATTCCCGGTCAGGGTTGCAGCCGAACCCCAGCAGGGGGCATGCAGGAGGCAGCCAATCAATGATTCTCTATCATCATTGATGTTTCTATCTTTCCCACTCCCTTCCTCTCTGAAATAAATAAAAATATGCTTAAAAAATAATAATAAAATAAAGAAAAAGCAATGGAGCCCTAACCAGTTTGGCTCAAGGGATAGAGCATCGGCCTGTGGACCAAAGGGCCCCGAGTTTGATTCCCGGTCAAGGGCATGTACCTCATTCAGTTGCAGGCTCCTCTCCTGCCTGGGCCCTGGTGCAGGAGGCAACCAATAGATGTATTTCTCTCACATCAATATTTCTCTGTGTCTTTCTCTCTCTCTTCCACTCTCCCTAAAAATCAATAGAAAAATAACCTCAGGTGAGGATTAAAAAATAATAAAAAGCAATGAAAAAAATATCCTTGGGTGAGGATTAACAACAACAAAAGTCTTGGTTTATATCAATCCCGTCCAATGGACTCTAATCTCACCCAGAGGATAAATGAAATCATTACAATGGCGGAGAAAGGATACATGATTGGAATCCTTACAGACTCTAACTTCCTCTGCTACTGGTTTCCTTGCTCAGTGTGCTCCAACCACTGTTGTCATGACTGTACTTCAGACATGCCAGGAATACTCTCACCTTAGGGCCTCTGCACTTCCTGTGCCTGGATATTTCCCTAGATATCCTCCTGGCTTGCTGTCACCTCCATGTCTTTATTTAAATGTCACTTCCTCAGGGAAACCTTCTTTAACTATCTTATGTAAAGTTGCAACTCCCCTCCCCCCATGTCCAGTTATCTCCCCACTCCCAAACCCCTTTCCTCACTTTTATTTTTCTACACAGCAACTATTACCACTGACAAATTCTATATTTTTATTTATTTGTTTATTTTTGTTCCCCCCCCGGTATGAGGCAATTATGTTGGTCTGTTTTTTTCACTGCTGTACTCCTAGTACCTAGGGATGCCTGGCACAGTGAGATCAGTATTTCTCAACATTGTTTTTATTGTTGCTCTCCACCCCAGGAGTCTTTTAGACACTTCTCCTAAGTACTCTCCCCCATCACATTTTTAACACCACAGATATATTGTATATTGGTTTCTGTATTGTGTTTATATCTGTTTTAAATACATATACAATTTTTAAAGAGTCAGGTGTGTTTTTTCCTACAAGAACCAATTTTCACCCCTGTAGAGGATACTTGCAACTGTTAAGAATGCATAACAACCCTGGCTGGTGTGGCTCAGCGATTAGAGGATTGGCTGGTGCACCAAAGGATCAGCGGTTCAAATCCCGGTCAAGGGCACGTACCTGGGTTGCAGGTTCGATCCCTTGCCTCATTGGGGTGTGTGTGTGGGAGGCAACTGGTCTATATGTCTCTCTCACATTGATGTTTCTCTCCCTCTCTCCCCACTCCTTCCCTCCCTTTTATTTTCTCTAGAAAAATAAAATAAAATAAAATAAATAAAAAAGCAATGAAAAAAATATCCTCGGGTGAGAATTTTTTTAAAAAGCATGGAGTAGCTGTTGGACACTCATAAGAGGGATGGGTCATTTTGCTTGGAGTAGGATACAGAAATGAAGTCTGAGGTGGTTAGCAGGTCTCGGTTTCTTGATGGGAGCCACTGGTTCAGACTAAAGGAAGTTAGTGTCACACTGGAGAGGAGGGAAGGAAGAAGAGGAGCCAATAGTCCAGTTAGCGACATGGGCCAGAGCAGAAGCCTAGGGGATTGGCAGTGTTAAGTGTGATGGGAAGTTCTGGTTAAGAAACAGAATTTGTCCACTGAGTCAGGCAGTCACTGATGGCCCTCATGTAAGCTGTTTCTGGGGGCTGCTGATAACAGCTGGATTGAACAAGTTTTCAGAAAGAATCTGGGGCCTTGGAGGTAAAATGAAGTAGTTGCCAGAGGAGGTGATAGAACCCAGAAGGGTTTTCTGTTTGTTTGTTTTCTTTTGTTTTTAGCAGTTGAAAGACCTCATTGGCAACTGGAATGGAATTTCAAATCTCTTTATTTAAATAAAAACTTTAATCTAACATACTTGGGTGATTTTCAACATGTTCTATGGAAACTGACTGCTGTTTAATAATAGGTTTAAAGTTTGAGGTTTGGGAAAAGAATTCATCTCAAACCTGAACGTGACCAAGCTCTTTTGTTAGCAGGGCCAGAAGGGATTTGCTCCTCACCGTGTTTCCATTAGTTTGTCCAAAGCTCAAACTGTTTACAGAGAAACTTTCTTTTTTAATGCACAACAGTACAACAATGAAATGGATAGTAAGACGAAAATTTCACCCACAATCCTACCAACATAAAAGTAAGATTTTCCTTATTTTTGTTCCTTTCAAATCTTTGTCCGTCTTAATATTTATATCCTATCCTATCTAATAAAAGAGAAACATGGTAATTAGCGTACGACCGCTACCCTTTTCATTGGCTAATCAGGGCGATATGCAAATTAACTGCCAACTAAGATGGCGGTTAACCGCCAACAAAGATGGCGGTTAATTTGCATATGTAGGCACAATGCAGGGAGGCGAAAGGGAAAGCAGGAAGAAGCCCCCTGCTACTGACAGTGATCGGAAACCCAGGGGGGAGCTAAGAGCTGGGGGACAGGGCAAAGGCGGCCCTGGGGGCCTCTTTTTGCCCTGCCCCCAGCCATGATCGAGAATCGGCGCCTTTGCCGCCCTGGCCAGTGATAGCGGGAAGTAGGGGTGGAGCCAGCGATGGGAGCTGGGCACGGGAAGTAGGGGTCCCTTGCCTGAGCCTAAAGCGGAGCCCGTGATCGCGGGGCCGCTGCCGCTGCGGGTCCCCGCTGCCCAGGCCGGACACTGCCACCTTTGCCCTGCCACCAGTGGGTGATCCGAGAAGCCTGGGGGGTGGGGCAGGGAAGCGGACACAGACAGCGATGCAGAAGCCGGATGCAGGGGCAGGGAAACGGCTGCCGCAAGCTTCCCGGCTTCCCTGCCCTGCAACCGGCTTCTGCGATCAGTGACCCCAGAAGCCCAGTGCAAAGGCGATCACAGAAGCCGGATGCAAGGGCAGGGAAGCAGCCGCCCCCAGCGTATCAGGCCACGGCTTCCCGGCCCCTCACCTGGCTTCTGCAATCCGTGACCGCAGAAGCTGGGTGCGGGTCAGGGAAGAGTCCGCCGCCAGCATCCCCGGCCCCGGCTTCCCTGCCCAGCACCCGGCTTCTGAGATCGGAGTCTGCGATCTGCGATCCATGACCACAGAAGCTGGGTGCGCCAGCTCCCCAGCCGTGGCTTCCCTGCCCTGCACCCGGCTTCTGGGATGGGTGTACCGCAGAAGCCCAGTGCAGGGGTGATCACAGAAGCCAGGTGCGTGGGCAGGGAAGCAGCCTCAGCCAGCTTCCCTGGCTGGGGCTTCCCTGCCCCACACCCGGCTTTTGCAATTGGTGATTCCTATTTCTGCATGACACTTAACTGACTACCCTCCCTTGAAGCACAGAAGAAGAAGAAGCCCCCAGAAGAAGAAGCCGCCCACCTTTGGTCCTGGCGCCAGTGCCTGGGGCTGGCTGCAGCCCAGGAGATGGACAAGCTACTGGCCAGAGGTCCCAGGCTGCAGCCACCCAGAGAAGCTACCAGCCCTGTGGTCCAGGGCGCCAACGCCTGTGGCCAGGGAAACAGGTTCCCTCTTCTCCTACTGTAGTCATTACTTCAATATTCCCCTTCTGAATTTCTCTCCTGTGCTGCAACCCAACTCCACTTTTTATCGGAAGGATACGGAACAGAGAGAGCAGTGTTAAAAGCTTACATTTTTAAGCCGGTAAGGTTGGTACTTAAACATATAAATGGAAAACTAGAGTCCTTAAGGTAACAAAGGCTACAAAGGACAGGGACAGCGCATGACCTATTATATCCAGCAATCCATATGGGGACTGAAAACTTTGCAATGATGACAATTACTGAAGATATGAATCAACTATGGTCAGTGTTGTGCTGTAAAATGTTTAATAACTGAGGGACCCCCCCCCTCGAGTGAACAAATTTTGTGCACCGGGCTACTAGTCCTATCTAATAAGAGAGAAACATGGTAATTAGCCGTACATCCGCTACCCTTCCCATTGGCTAATCAGGGCGATATGCAAATTAACTGCCAGCCAAGATGGCGGCCGGCAGCCATGCACTGAAGCGAACAGGGAGGCTTGCTTGCTCCAGTGACTGCGGACTCCAACGTCCGGCCTCTCAGCTGCAACTCTAAGCAACTATGTTGCAAATATAGAAGCTAAACAAAACCCCAGAAACCTGCGTTAGTCAGCCAGGCTTCAGCCAGCCGGACCACAACATTGTATCAAATACAGAAGGTAAACAAAGGCCAGAAACCTGCTTTCAGCAGCCGAGGCCTCAGAGCTAAAGCTGGCCCAGAATAAAAAAAAAAATAAAAAGAAAAAAAGGAGCGGTTGGGAGCTTCGGTCACCCGCCAACCTGAAAACGGCCCTCAGCCCCTCAGCCAGACTGGCCAGGCACCCCAGTGGGGACCCCCACCCTGATCCAGGACACCCTTCAGGGTAAACCAGCCAGCCCCCACCTGTGCACCAGGCCTCTATTCTATATAGTAAAAGGGTAATATGCCTCCCGGCACCGGGATCAGCGTGACAGGGGGCAGCGCCCAAACCCCCTGATCGCCCTGCAGCTCTGTGTGTGACAGGGGGTGGGGCCACAACCTCCCTATCTGCCCTGCTCTGTTCGTGACAGGGGAAGGCACCCCAACCCCCTGATCAGCCCTGCTCTGTGCCTGATAGGGGGGAGCTCCCCAACCCCCTGATGGGCCCTGCTCTGTGTGTGACAGGGGGGAGCTCCTCAACCCCCTGATGGGCCCTGCTCTGTGTGTGACAGGGTACGGAGCCCCAACCCCCCTGATGGGCCCTGCTCTGTGCATGACAGGGGGCAACGCCCCAACCTCCTGATCGGCCCTGCTCTGTGCGTGACAGGGGGTGACACTGCAACTTCCCTATCGACCCTGCCTTGAATGTGACAGGGGGCAGTGCCCCAACCCCCCAATCGGCCCTACCCTGAGCGTGACTAGGGGTGGCATCACAACCTCCCAATCCGCCCTGCTCTGTGCATGACAGGGGGCAGCGCCCCAACTCCTCAATCGGCCCTGCTCTGAGCCCGACCAGGGGCTGCACCTAGGGATTGGGCCTGCCCTCTGCCACCCGGGAGCAGGCCTAAGCCAGCAGGTCATTATCTCCTGAGGGGTCCCAGACTGCGAGCGGGCACAGGACGGGCTGAGGGACTCCCCCCCTCCCCCCCAGTGCACAAATTTTTGTGCACCGGGCCTCTAGTATTACTATAATCAAAATGCAGTTTTGGGGTCACATTCTGTTCTTTTTAATAAGAATATAAGCATTTTCCACATTATAAATATTGTCTTCAAAACTATCATTAAGTAACTATATGACCTTCCATGAAACTAGTATTAGACAAACTGTTGTCTTCTACAGTTTGAGAATTATAGCTAATGCTTCCATGAACACCTTCAAGCACATACCTTTTTACTTTTTATTATAGGAGTGGATGATGAATGGGGATAACCTTTATAGATGAATTCTCAGGAAAGGAATTACTTGGGTCAGAGTGCTTTCTAAAATTATATGTAAATATTAACTTAAAGAACATTAATTATATTTTATTAATATATATTAAACTCCATTGTTTCAACCTTGGTTCATAGCTCAGTTCGTCCTCTGTGAAATCTGGACAGCAGAGATTTCTGATAAGATATCTCGTCAGAAACAGAAGCTAGAAGAAACTAATCATTAGCTTCACTCTCCTAATAGCAAGGGTGCCAAGTCACAGGTGGGAGAGGGAAAAGGCAATTTACATTGCATAGGTCGCTCAGCACACAGAGAAAGGCTGCCATGCTCTCATCACTCTAGTGTGCTACTATGAAACTGAACCAAGTCATAAGTTAATGACGTGGAGTGAAAACCCGGTTCCCAGGATGCTCCCTATAGTTTACCCTTCACAGTCCTTTACTGGGGGGTGTATTCTTTGAGCTGGGCCCCCTGCCTTTGCACCTCCACTCTCCTGGTCAGAGGGTGACTCCTCAAGCCTCTGATCTGTGGTCCCCCAATTCTGAAAAGCCTTTTCCAGTCTTCATTTTCTGTCCCTTGTCAAATATTCCAAACTTCCCCCACTCTTAAGTACATATCCCACCCCCTTCTCCATTTCCCTTAGTCTTATATGCCTGGCTTACGCAAGGCTTAAAAATCTTTAGTGAACTGAAGTCTTTCATTTCACAGAACAAACACAGGCTATCAGGGGAATTCCCTCAGCTTTTCAGTTCCCATTGCCATCCACCCACACCTTCTCTTTGGTCCATGTCCAACCTTTCCTCCATTCTTAGTGAATTTTTTTACTCTTGTCCAAGGTGTGGCCTTCTACCTGTACTTTAAGACCCACCCTTTTCCACCTTCACAGGGTGCTTTCTAGACATATTACCTAACTTTCCTATCTATCTTCAGCCTTTGCTTCTAGCGCTCTATCCCCTCAGCATAGAATCATGCTCAAGGCTCAAGTCCCCCCACTGTAAACACACACACACACACACACACATGCACACACATATGCACACGCACACACATATACACCAAGCCTGGCCTTAGGGTTCATCTAGCTACCACCTGACCTCAGTGGGTGATTGTAAAGTGCAGCCAGGGATGTGGACCACTGATATAACGGTTAGGTCTCATGAACCCTTTGCACCATCTGGCCAGATGTAAAATGCAGGTAGCGCCATCTCAGAATGAAGGCAGTCTCTGATAAGGATATCAGCAATGGAGCAGAAGGTTCTTCCTAGATTAAAGCCATAATGTAGCTTTTGAGGCCGTTTTCCTTCTCAACTTGCCCTTCTTCACATAAAAGGTGTGTAAAAAAAGAAGTCGCATTTGGCCCCTTAGTGCTCTGCTATTCATTTTCTTGAAAGGGAATAAGTAGGAAGATTTCTTTCTTCTTACAGAAATGTTCTTGATGTGACTTTCCCCTCAGCCCATCTGCAGCCAGTCATTATGAAAATCCAGTGAAAGCCATTCTTTGCCACCCTCTCAATGCATTCATCTCCTTTACTATCACCTTAACCTCACACTCAGGTACAGAGCCAGGCTTCCGGTGGCTGCATGGTCAGGGAGAATGAAACCCATGACCCCAGCACTTAAAAGGGGGAGACCTGGTGGCATTTAAAATACAATTTTCTCAGTACCTCCCCTGAATTCCTCTCAGCTGAAAGGCATGTACCTGACTCAAGCCTCTTTGGAGGCAGCCCCATCAGTGAATCTTAATCACCCATGGTGGCTTAGGGACGGCAGCTGCTTTGGCACATAGGTACCTCTGATAACAGAACCCCTTTAACTGCTCCTAATCCACAGGGTATGATTATGTCGGGGAAATAACTCCCAAGAATGGCTTTGCCATAGTTATAACTTGCTGGGAAGGATCGAAATCTGAATCCTGCATGAATTAGTCTGCAGACACAGTTCACTGTTAGGTCTATCACACCAGCAATAAAAGTGTCATACCACAACCAGTCTGGGTGTTCAGCTGCATGGCTAGATGAAAGGCAAGTTTGTCATTGTTTAATGTAAATTAGTTGTTTTTTTTTTTAAGTGCCTTCAACCTTATAAATTCCTGATATATGTGAGAGTAAAAATGAGTTTTTGGTGTGTGTTTTTTAAATGAGATTTTAATTTATGCTCTAATTCTCCACTAGCTCTTAATGAATGTTTTTGGAAATTTTGAAAGTGAATACAATGCGATGTGTCTGCTTTTCTTTTTGTCCCTGCCTGTATTTTGAAACTGCTCCTATCACCCCAGGAAAGACTGTACCATTTGGGATTGCTATGATGAAATAATTGTTGTAGTCAAAGAACTAATTTGAAGATTGTACCATGAAGATTTGGGTTGACAGTGATTCTAAGTCAGCTCACCACATAGGCAGTCAGATACCTCTGCCATCAACATAAACAGTCAACATCATGGTAATATGCTTACAAAACCCAAAGATTAGAAATAAGTGTGTGACCTGCTCAACCTAGATTATTAAACAGGCTTGGTTTGGCTATTTTACCTTCCAAAAAAAGGTCAAAGATGGGGCTTAGACATCAGGGCCATGGAAATATGAATAGAAGAGGCAATGAATGAACCCGGGTCTGAAGACTAAGGGCCATCACATGGCTATTTGAGAACTCGTGCTTGTGAAGTCGCAGCATCATCTTTTAAATGGATGGTGAAATCGAAGGCTATTCTTACATTTTCTTCATCTCTGTGTCCATTTTGCACATTGTAATGAGGCCAGTGTGTTAGAAGACTAGCACAGTCTATCCTGTGCATCTGAATTTCAGTACCAGGTCTGCTCCTACTAGCTCTGTGACTAGGAAATTTTTGTGATCTGAGTTTCCAGTGTCTGCATTTGCTTAAGAGGAATAGTATCACAACACCTCCATGGAAGGGCTAGAAATAATATATGCAAGATGCTTGGCACCTCTGAGGTACCAAATAAATGGGCAGCTGAAATAAGTATTCTTTTTGGGAGTTTGTCTGAAAGTCCTTGGGGAAGAGGAGTCACCCTCAGAGATTAGAGGAGAAAGCAGAGCAACAAATTGTGAAGAGAATTTTGGAGTCATTCTCCAACAGGTAAGGCTCACACATCAGGGCCAAGTTTCAGAGGTCCCACTTAGGACCTGCCATGCAGTTCCAGAGGCAACTCGCTCAGCCTCTACTTCCTCTCTCAGGTGAGCACAGGCCACAACTTTACTGGCTGTCAGGGTGAAGGGTAATGGAACCATTCAGCCACTCTGTGCCCTTTGATTGGTGACTTCAACCATTTACATTTAGAGTGATTATTGATACACAAGGACATACTACTGCCATCTTTTCCTCTGCCTTCTGGTGTTTTGAAGTGGAGGATGATTTAAAAGGAAAAAAGGTATGTGCACATATATGCACACACGCAATTCTCAAGGCTGATTCTGTCGAAATGTTTTCTGGTAAGGATATTGGAGGTAGTTGTTAGGGAGGAGGGAGAAACAAATGTTCTCTTCTTGGACTATACAAGGAGAACCAGAAGTTTCTTTCCTCAAAAGCACTTTCTCCATATTCCTCATGAATTCAAGGATAATTGCTGCTCTAATTCCTCCTTTGAAGAAAGAATACTCTTGAAGTATTATACATAACTAGAGGCCTCATGCAGGAAATTTGTGCAAGAGTAGGCCTTCCTTCCCCCAGCTGCCAGCACCAGCTTCCTTCTGGCACCCGGTACTCGGGCTTCCCTTGCAGCCCCAGTGTCGTCCAGAAGCACATCAGGTCTAATTAGCATGTTACGCTTTTATTATTATAGACCAGTGGCCCGGTGCATGAAATTCATGCACATTAAAAGGGAATTAATTAGAGGAACGTACTTTGGACTCACTATCTAATATCAATAATATGTGAGCGTGAGACAGTCCATGGTTCTGAAATTCAATGACATGAATTTTAGCTATTACTTTGCCAAATAAATGAAATTTACAGATATCATTTAAAAGAGCATTCAGCTTAATATTTAAAACTCTGGCTACCAAGTCAGGTCTGTTTTCAACTTTTTGCCAGCATTGTAAATTGTTTGCAATATCTGCCCATTTGGGGTTGCATGTCATGATTATGAATAAATCAGGCTTGCCATACTTTGTGACAATTGCCATAGCATCCTGATATCGCTGCTGCATATTTCTGGGACTACCCTCAAAAGATGATGGAAGTATTATCATTTTACCAATCAGCACATTGTCATTTTCAGATCTAGATTTGAGATAATCCATCAAACCACTATATTTTTCAACTCTCAACTTAGATTGGTTTGCTTTGGTGAAATTTATCCAATTGGCCTCCATTTTTTTTTAATATGAATCCATGATAAACTGTTGAGTTAATTTTCCTGCATTTAAAATAGGATTGAACGTGTCCCGCACAGAGAGATGAAATCCATAATATTGCATTTCTGTGACTCGCGTCCTTACATTTTGTCACAGGTGCCGCCTTCTTTCAAGATCAAACGCACGTTGCTCTTCAGACATTTTCTGTTGATAATGCCAGCATCTTTCGGCTGCAGAGCTACATTGTATCAACAGTTGTCCTTTAGACATAGTCCCACCTCTCTACTGTCACAGTCTGAGATGCAGGTGAATGAGAGTCCTGGCTGTCAGGCCGCTGTGAGCTGTCTGACCAAAGGGTGATTCTGGCTGATTCTGTGAGGATGGAACTTCCTCCTCCCTGCTGTCAGTTTCCACAGCTGTGATGAGGAAACTGGGGTGACAGAGGGAGCCACGCCTTCCAAGCTGCCCTCTCTCTCGCTCTGCTCTATGTCCACCGGCCTCCTGCTCTGCCAAGTCCTCCAAACCTCCCACTCTCCTGCTCTGCTCTCCGCCGGCAAAGGTCCTGGGAGCCCACGGGCATGGCTAGGCATGGCCAGCCTCGCCTTCTGGGGCGCATGACACCTGCATATGCAAATTAACCCACCATCTTTGGCAGGTTAATTTGCATAGTAACTCCTGATTGGCTGGTGAGCATAGCAGAGGGATGGTCAATTTACATGTTTCTCTTTTATTATATAGGATGGTCATTCCTAACTTCTTGCCATTTTCAGCTTAACACGTCAGATTCAGGAAAGAAGGATTTTTCAGTGAGGATGGAAGAGGAATTTCTAGAAAAAAATGGAGGAAGAAAAAAAAAGGAGGTAGTAAAAGATCAGCCTCTTGCTATTTTTTGATCTTCCTTTTTTGCTTTCTCAATAGCACCATCTAAATTGAGTGTTTGTGGCTGCTACTTCTCTCTGGAACCAATTAGTGTATCTCCCTGTTTTCCAAAGCGTCTCATCCATTTTCTCCTTTTTTAACCTGCAATTTTTCACACAAACAGTAAAAGGTTACTATGGGGGGAAGAAGGGGGAAAGAAACATTCACTGGTAATGAAATTCACTTAGGTCCTGACAAGTGGTAGGTATTTCAGAATACTTTAAGAACTATTAGCTTTGAGGACCAAAGAGCAAAGGCGCACAAAACCACCATTTCCAATGATGGGCTAAAGTCTGCCAACAAAGGCTTTGTGAGGCAGAGACTAGAAGGGTCATAAAGTTTTAAAGCTGGAAGGACCTTTCCTAGGTGCCAGTCCCACATTATACAGGTCATTGAGAGTTTGAACTTTACACTAGTGCTTCTTAAACAATACTCTCTTCTATTCTACTAATCACTTTTTTTTCCAATGGAAGGAAAACAAAACCTCCATTTGCTGGACTGTTTTTTGTGTGTTTTTTTTAAATATATTTTTATTGATTTCAGAGAGGAAGGGAGAGGGAAAGAGAGATAGAAACATCAGTGATGAGAGAGAATTATTCCTGCATGCCCCACATTGGGGATTGAGCCTGCAACCTGGCATGCACCCCCCCCCCCCCCGACAGGGAATTGAACTGTGACCTCTTGGTTTCTAGGTCAACCCTCAACCACTGAGCCATGCCTGTGGGCTACTGGCCTGTTTTTATGGGTGAGTGAGACTAAACATTAGGGCCTGGAGCTAAAAGGCAGGAGGGCCCATGTAGGCTAGGTGAAATGATGCAAGCTGCTTCCTTTCCCCATTCATCCCACCAGGTAGTCTTACCAGGTGAACTCCATAGGCTTCCGTTCCACCCCCACAAGCCTGCTTCCACACAGGCCACACACTAAGGAAGGGAGGAGATACAGGTACTATTATTAGAAGAAGGTACATCAAAGACCTTTGCAGCTCTGTGTGGTTTGGCAAGGTAATGGGGAGGGTGCAGGCGGGTTAGCAGGAGACAGCAGTCATACTGCAGAGACCATGGCAACAGAGTGGCAGAGATCCAGAATCCCAACTCTTCTGCCCCAAATATGTTTGAGAAGCCACCTGCTTGCTCATAGAAGTAGTCTCAACATTCCCTCTGCAGTCTGGAACATATGCTTATTTGGTAAAGAAACTCTGCTTAAAATATGAAAATCTAAGCCTCTGTTAAGCTTTCTACAAAATTTCAATCATTAAATTAAAATGCTTTGTATGACTGAAGTAGCAAGCTGTGATACATGATTGGTTAAATTTTATTTTTCACATCCCCCCCCCAAAAAAAGAGATTCCATATGTTTTACCAGCTCATTGAACTTTCTTGGCAATGAACAGATTGGCGTATCTAGGAATGATTGATACCATGTGATTCTTGGGTATCATATTTTGATAATGCTCTGCAGTGTTTCAAACCACCAAAGCAGAAACCTACCCACACACACTGGCAGTTTTTGTCTTGATGGCATATTTAGAGTTTAAAATCATCATTAAAAATTTACAGGTGACATATCAGGAAAAATTAAGCCCACCACTTGTGTTGCCTTGAAAGGAAAACAGTTCTTCATTATAATGAATGAAATTGCATGTTAGGCATGAGTGCTGGTGACCTCTAGAAAATGAACCACTGACCCATAAATGGATGAGAACTGGCCAGAGTAAATGAGGCAGAAGTTTTCCCAGCATAGCTGTGCATGCTGGCAGGGAAGATTCTTGTTATAATTAAAAGAGATACAGTAGTCAATAGGACCATATAATAAGAACAAAAATGACAACATTGCCTAACTATTTTTCTGGCCTAGTCTTCATCCTCATGTTATATCATATATCTGGGTTTTAAAAGTTACACATACATTGCACATAAAAATAACACACATAACCTTGTAGAGAAACAAGCAAAAATTCATTTAGAATATAGACACCGTCAATGCCCAATTTATTGAGAGCAAATCTCCATCTAGATTTGCACTCTCCAGCGTGACAGCTATTAGCCACATCAAAATGGCTAGTGAACACTTGAACTATGGCTGGTCTGAGTTGAGATGTGTTGTACGTGCAACATGCACACCACACTTCCAAGATTTAACCAAACAAAAGTAAAATAGCTCACTACTTTTTTAACAGTTAAATTGACAGTATTCTGGACATCTTGGGTTACTGAAAATATGTCGTTAAAATTTATTTCACTTGTTTCCTTTTACTGTTTTTTTCTAATATGGCTACTAGAACATTTGCAATTACATATGTGGCTTGTATTTATGGCTTGCATTACATTTCTGTTGGCCAATGCTGATCTAAATGAAAAGTTTGGTAAACAAGGTAGCATTTAGCAATCCAACAAAACTGAAATATACATGCATATCAACTGGTGATAACATGACCACGAAGAAAACTGGCCATAAAATTACTGATACGTTGATTAGTACCTTTTCCACTCCGGCTACACTGGAAAGTTTCTGCAAATCCAGATGTTTGCTTAATAACTTTCTAAAGAAAAAAGGAAAAAGAAGAAAGTTCTGCAAAATGAGGTGTACTCTATATTTAAGTTGAATTCGAAGAAACAAAAGAATCATCCACTCTGAGCTTTTTGGCAGCCCTAGATTTTGCTCTTAGGAAGCTGTTATTGAGAAGACAGGGTTGGGCTCTGATTCTTTTATGTGATCAGGGCTATATTTTCCTATCAGGAAGAATATCAGAGAGCTCTTTTCCTTCAAGGGAATGTTATGGAACACCCTAGACAGGGTGCTGGCATTTTGAATGGGAAGCTGTGGACCAAGAAGCTCTATTGCACTGAGAGTATACACTGGGTGTGTCCTGAGGCACATTGATTAGGAAGTTTTTAACACTCAGAGAGGGTGTTTATTTAAATGAGCATTATGCCTTTTAGGGAGTCTATTGGATCTATTTATTCTACAGTTTTCCCAACTTTCTCTCATGTTCCATTGAAAGGATACTTTTCTGCTTACACAGAAAAAGTTATATTGTAAGTACATTTCACTGGGCCTCAGAAATGAATGAGGTGTTAACGAGTCTGGGATAGTATATGGAAAGGGTTGTCACCACAGAACAAACAAGCAAATATAAAATTTTCTTCACTAGGTTGGAGGAAAATAAGGGATTAATGCAACTTTGTGAGATAGGGGAGAGTATTGTTTAAGCCCACCAGCTCTCACAGAAAGCAAAGGGAGGGATGCCTGATTGGACCAACTTCATCTGAAACAAGACAAGCACAGAACACAGCCATAACTGTCTGCCATTGAATCACAGAGAAATGTGGCTGAGTGAGGGTTAAATGGGACAAAATGTGCATAGCGCTTAGTGTCTAATAAGCATTCAGGAAACATTGTTTTTGAAACATTTCTCTGTAGAAAATGCAGACTCCAGGAACCTCATTGTATGCTCCCTGCTTTTTGTCTAAAGTCGTCTGTGAGAAGCTTTACTCCTGCTTTAAGCTGCCAGCAACTCATGGTTAATCACCTCACTCATTTTTTTAATTTATTTTGTAATACGTTGCAAATCATGTGGCATTCTGCTTTGTTCTCTGCCATCCCCCTGCCCCCTCAAAGAAAGCTAAGCAACTCTAACAGCTCCATTACCTTAATAAGCTGAAGCCATTCAGTAAAAAGAGTTGGTATCCACTTCATAAAATCTAGTGTATAGTAATGTCATGAAAAGCTGAAGACTAATCCGTGGGGAATCGCTGGCACCCTATGAAAATTCCTATCACTTATGAACTCGCTATGTGAGAGGAAGGTTGGTGGCCAATGACTGCTGAGAAGATGTAAGGAGTGTTGCAGAGATATGAATAGATCAGCTCTGAAGTTTCATTAGACACTGCACATGTTAATAATAAATTCAATTAGTCTAGCCTCTAACTATGCTGGTGAAAAAAATACCCAGACAAAATAATAATTCACTCTCAATGCCTCATTGGCAACCTCCTTTCCTGAGGAGTGATTTATGCACTAATTCACTGGTTGTGTCTTCATAGGATTGTTCCAAACCAGCCCTTTTGAAATAATAATTTCTACATGTGTGTTGTGAAAGATATAACAAATGATTTCTTATTAATTTTCATTTAATGAGTTGCCTATTCACATGGTAATTTTTAAGAAGTTCTCTTCTTAAGATAAACAGGTTATAAATATTGAGGATAACACTTCCATTTCACAAAAATTGTGAGAGGAAATCTGTCTCACATTCTCTACTTGATTTGAAAGTCAATCACGTGAAAACTTTCTATACTAAATAGGCAACTATTTCTCTCCTAGTTAGTACAGCTGATTGCTTTAAATTTCTATAGCCAAGTGATTCCAAATTGGTTTAAAAAAGTATTCATGAGCAGGAGAGGACCTTGCAAGGATAAAGGGGAATGGACAGGAAACAAAGTCATGAGTGAGGTAGAAAGCAGCGAGGCTTGATTAAGGAGCCCACAGCACTGGCTGACCCTTTTTTAAAGAACAAAATGAAAATCATTTCTAAGCCCCTCCCTTTTTAACAAGACCCCATAATTTCTTATGTAAATATTAATATTCAATAAAAAAATTTTCTTTGCAAAAAGTTTAACACTATAGCCATTCATTAACTATATGTTGTCATGATAAAAATAGCAGGGATGAAATAATCAATAAAATTAACACAAAATAAAAACTAGGGAGAAGAGATGACTCAGAAGAGTCTTAGGTATTTCAAGTGGTTCATACCTGTATAAAAAGTCCTGCAATAGACAGGACAAGGCTCTTAAAAATGATTTCCTGCAATCCTTGGAGGAGCGTGCCTAAGATATTAAACAAAATGCAGTTGCTACTTACATGAGAACCGAAAGGGCCGCACTCCTAGTCCGCACTGCCTCACGCCCTCTCCATGAAAGAGCCCGTACTGCATCTCCCCCATGAACTTGTCCAGCTCCTGCCCCGAGGCGTTAACCAGCAGAGCCCCTGTTTTGCAGAGGAAGGTGGCTTTGATCCACAACGGTGTCCCCAGGGCTGTCACAACTCCAAGGGCGCACACGAAGCTTAATACCCCCGCCATGCAAAAAATGACTTTCTTCTGTTGGTTTGGCATAATGAGAAGTGGACTTTGTGAGGGTGAAGTTCAAAAATAAGACCTTGTGAGTGATGAGAAGCGACCCGACTGTCCCTTTGACTGCATTGATTATAGAAGCTGAACAGACGGAACGCAGCTGAAGAGGAGCTTTGTCGCCAGGGGCTGCGGCCAGGTGAAATGTCAGCAGAATGCCATAGAAGGCTTCTTTAGCACACTTACTTGTCTTTTCTCCTTTTTTGCTTCTACTTCTCTCTAATTTGAAATCTTTGGACTAAGAATCTGTAAAATAAAACTCTTTCAAACTGCCTTGAGTATCTCCTCCTGTGTCCCTTGGTAACAAAGGTCTAAGATAACAGATGGAGTCCTCCGAGTAACTTGATAAATGCCTCCCTTTCTTCAGCCTTTTGTCTGATTGGGTGAGTTGAAACTTTCAGAAACAGGCTTGTTTCCTATGGTAAATTTTCAGCAACTTGAGAAGTTCATGTATTGTGTGTTTTTATTTTTGTGAGTTTGGTTTTGTGTGTGTGTGGGGCGGGGGTATTTTTAGTGGGACAGAAGAGGAATCTTTGCAGAGGTGGAAAGGACGTGTCTATTTATTGGTTGGTGTTAACTGATTTTGAAAAATGATCATTGTAGCAGGACAAAATATCGACTTGAATTGGGTCCTGCATGGATATGAAGTGCTCTACACCAACCACCAGGGCTTGTCCTCCTAGCTTTTTTTTTCTCCCAGATCTATGATTTAGAACCAATGTGTCAATGGAAAATTTGATTCAAGTTTTTCCTGGCAAACGAAAATATGATGATGTAGTTACAAATATCTAGGTTTCTAAATGCTTTTCTTTCAAATATTTGGCTGCTTCAGGACAATAGTAAGGGGGTATTATTATGTCTGAGAAGTACCAGAATCTGTAAAGAAGATAAGCACATGGTCATGAGAAGAAGAGACTGTGGTCAGATGGGAGGTTCTAAGAATTTGCCACAGAAAAACAAGGGTCCCAGCAGAGGTAATTGGTTAGGGAGTAAAAAGACAAAGTCATAAGCGAGATTAAGTAGCAGGTGAGTTTGATTAAATTTTCAAGATCTGAAGACTAAAATTCAGAATTCAGTGACAGCTTTTAAATCCAATTTCCAATGAGATTCCTGTTCTTGCACACAGATATGGGGGGGTGAGGGTGGGAGGGGTGTTTACTGAATATCTATTGTATGCCACATTATTGTGCTAGGCTCTGACCTACAAAGAATTCTTAACATTTAGGACAAAAGTTCTTAACTTTTGGTAAAAACTTCATATGTCTGGCCACCTTGCTAACTATTTTACCTAAATTATCTAATTTAATTCTCGTAGTTACCATATAAATGGTAATGAAAATGATGGTGGTGGTGGTAGTCAAGATGATGATATCTCATTTTAAAGATAATGAAACTGAGGCTCAGAGAGATAAAGCAACTTGCTCAAGAGAGTAGAGGAGCTAAATTCAAATTCAGGTTTAATTCTGAAGTGTATGTGCTATTCTAAGCAGCCCATGACCTTGAGGAGATGCAAGCTCTTCAGTCGGGGTTGGGTTGAACTGGGAGTTAACAAGGACAGAGTAGCCCTCTGTTAGTTATACATCTTGGGTGCTTGGAGAACAGAAATGTTTGCAAATAAAATTTCCCCAGTTGGTCAAAAGCACATGCTTATGCTAGCTTCTGTTCTCTTGATCCATTGTGAAGCATCGCAGCTTAGAAGACGTCAATACATGAAGATTTATTTCACACATTGGCAGCATCGATGGGTCTCTAGGTTGTGTGTGCTTGGAGGGGAATTTTAAGATATAGTCTTGGACTTTGGGGCACAGCTATCCTCTCTTGCTACAAGCTGTCTTGTTAAAGATATACTGCTAAGGGTAGAACTGATTCAAGAATGCCAAGGTCCCTTCAGAGGAGGAGGGGACAACACAAAACATGGCCTCAAAAGAATGGGGCATACACAAGATTCAAAAGGGGAACTCAAAATTAGGGTTAGGATATAAGTAAGACTTTATTGCATGTAACTTGACACAGAATAAACAACTCATCACAGGTTATTTGGCCTCCCAATTAATTATCCACTAGATTTAGACTAATTATCATCATTGTACACTGAAAACAAGGGAGTACCAGCAGTTATCTGGAGGTATATGTGCCACATTCAATCCAGAAACCTTAATTTAAAATATCCAAGGAGAGTTCTAATTAAATCAACATATTCTATAATGGGAAGAGACAACATTTCCAAGCCTGGAAGCAGAAATTACCTACAACTTAATCAATAATATTAACACCTTTACAGAAATGAGAGTGCTAAGGGGGGTTGGGGGTAGTTAGCATAGGACAGTGGTTTAATGAACCAAAACCTTGCCAAATGTCTTCAGGCTGCGCAGGAAGAGAAGCCCTCCCTGTGACTGCAGAGAGCAATTAGATGATACCCGTTCTTAAGTTTGCATCAGTTTAAAGTGAGAAAAAGAAACACAGCATAGTGAGTTAATCTTTTATCGTGAAATCGTGTCCTTTCTAATATTTTCTGTTAAGATTTTTTTCTTTCATAAAATAATGGTAATTTAATTTTTAATTAATTGCTTGGCAAGTTAAAAAAAAATGTCAAACCTATATCTGTTCCCAACTTAAAAATACAAAACAAAACCACATTGGTCTATAGCATCCTTTCCTGTGTGGAAAGGATGAGGCCTGAAGACCTCTCAGCTCTAACCTGGCTGTTCATTGGAATCACTTGAGATTTTAAAACTATTGCTGTCTGGGTCCTAGTCCCTGAGACTTAGATTTGTTTGACTTCAGAGTATGGCCTCAGGTGATTGCGGTGTGCAGCCAGGGCTGAGAACCGGGCACTTCCCCTCCTCACTGGCTGCCTGTGGGCTGGGCAGTGATCTGGTGCTGGGATGCAAGGAGACGTGAATGTCTAGTCACTAGAGGAGAATATTCTCATTGCAAATTAATAAATTTACACTATCCTTTGTAGCTCAAACTTTCCTGAATTTTGTTCAGCACCAAGAGCATGATCTTGTTGAAATGTCCTGAGAGGGGTAGGTTCCAGCATATCCAAAATTCAAGACGAGGCTCTGGATCAGAGATTTACCTTCAGTCATCATATGAATGTCACCGGTAGTGTCTCCTGATTGTGAGGCGGCCTCCTTGGGTCCTGCGCCCACCTCATCTCCTCTCTGTACGGCTTCTTTTCAAAATTCCATACCGCCCACCCACAAGCTGCAGAGTAGTGTGTGTGATCCACCCCCTGGGAGTGATATAATAGAGCCTGGCAGTCATTGTGCCTGACAGCCTTCCCGTGAAACTTCATCTTAAATGTATTGAATGACAGTGATGACACCATTTTCCTTGCAGTCGCTCTGAGAATTTGAGTCATTCATGTCAGCAAGTTTTCACCAAGCATGCTACAGAAATCTTCTCTCAATCCTAATAGCAATACATTTGGTGACATAAGAAAATGGAACTAGGCCTTTCCATCCTCCCCCATGACCCTTTCAGGTTCTGGATGATGACATAATCTTTAAGTGTGCCTAGGGAGAATACAGAAAAAGAGTATATATAATTGAGGACTGTGTCTTTATGCCTCTTCTCACACTAAGTTGGATTTTCCTTATAGTCATTCAAAAACAAAAACTTCGCCAAAAAGGCTCCACTCCAAAGGCATGGGAATTCTCACCTGAGTTGCTCCCTTTGTGTAAGAGACAGCATGGTCTGGTGTGGAGAGAGCACTGGGAGAAAGATGTGATCCAGGTTCTGGGTCCAAGTCCATCATTAAATCAAGAATTCCTTCATTTGGGGGGCATTTATTTTACTCATTTAAGAAAAGAGTGGTTCTGGCTCCATAGGTGATTTTCAAATTATTTTTAACCAGAGAAACCATTTCCTCCACTGAACTGTTGGGTGAATTAAGAGATAAAAATTGAGCTTCGAGAGAAAAAATGGCTGCCAACAGGAAGGCAGACTGCAAGATAGTGCGTGAGTGAGAGAACGAAGGGAGAGTGTGTGGTCACACGGGGAGTGTTTGTTTGTGAGTTGAGGGACAGCTATACTCCAGGGGACTGTGGGGTGTGCCAGACAGGGTTCCCCTGATCAGACAGCTTCCACTGCTGCTGGGATCCCTCCCGGAGCGACTGGCTCTGACATGGAGACCATGCCATCTTGAAGGGGAGAGTGGATGTTGTCAGAAGCCTGAAAATCCCGGGAACACCGGTACCCAAGCGGCGCGAGCAAGTGGATTCGGAGTGGCTCTGCACCCCCACGGAAAGGTCAGATTTCGCCTGGGATAAGGTGAGGTCTGTGGTCAGGGCACGAGAGAGAGAGAAACGCGCAGGGCAGGATCTGGAGGATCCAGGGAAGTCTGTGCCCAGAAAAGTCCCCGGCCGCTGGGGCTGGTGTGATCCGCAAATGTGGAAGGGGATCTGCAGGGCTGCTAACAGAAGGGAACTCTAAAAAGCAAACCATAGCTGAACTGGGCGCAAAGGGGCAGCCTAAAAATGTTAACAGTATGCCGGCTGCTTAGACCCAAGGGGAAAAAAGACTGCACAGACTTGCACCGCAGCGCCGGAGTCTGTGCACTTACTCTGGCCTTTCTCTCTCTCTCTCTCTCTCTCTCTCTCTCTCTCTCTCTCTCTCTCTCTCTTCTCTTTAAAACCTTGCTTTTGATTACTAAGCCCAATACATAGGATCACCCAATTGGGGACATTCTAAGAAACTGCAGGGGAAAGTTGTTTTTGTGGAACCTGGGGATCAGAGCAAGGAATAAAGATCAGAGAACCAGCTCTGGGGCAGCCCATTCCCCCAAACCAGTATTAAGTGCCACAGGGAAAACAAAATCTAAACACTAGCTAGAGAGGACCTATAGACCCGGAAGTCAATCCAGAAACACTGCCACCCAGGGGTTGAATCACAAATTGACGCTTGTGTAAACACAAATAAAGGAGCATAAGAAACAAAGTACGGCCTGCTTGAAAATCAGGACTGTGGCCTACCACACTGAGGAGCAGTAGAACACAGGGAACTTCAATACTGTCCTGACTAGGAAACAGATGTGCCAAACAGAACAGTAGAGGAAGTAAATGACCTTCACTACTGCACATTTTTATTTTTATTTTTTTTCATCTTTTACTTAAGAAACTAAATTTTTTTTCTTTTTTCCTCACTTGACTTTACCTTTTTAATTATTACATTTTTATTTTTAATCAGTATTATTACTACTACTATTTTACCTTTTTTAAAAAAAGTGTCATTTTATTTTCTCTTTATTTTGGGATTAGTGTTCTGCATTCTATTTTCATCTTTCCTTTAGCATTATTTCACTCTATCTCAACTTTACCTTTATGCCAACACTCACTTCCTCACTTTTTCCCTTTTGTTGTCCTGTTTCTCTTACCCTATTCCTGCTTTAGATTTTCCCTATTCCTTCTTTTTACCCCCTGTTAAAATTTCACCCTACTTATATATCTAATTTCAAATCCCCTGCTCTAAGTCCACACACACCTCTCTCTTCTCTTTCTTCACTATTCAAATTTTTTTTTCTCTGTAGCTTTGTTGTTGTTTGCTTGATTGTTGAATATATTGGTTTTTTTATGCATCTTTGTGAGATTGTTTCACTTTTCCTTTTTGTTTTTTTGTTTTGTTTTTGGTTATGTTTTGCTTCTGTTTTCCCTCTCCTGGCTTGATATTAGTTGTTGTTTGTAGTTTGCATTAATCTCTAGGTATTTGTTGCTGGCATTTGTTAGGATTAGTGGCTGTTCTATTGGAGTTTTCTCCCCAAATAAGTAGTATTTTCCCCTCTTCTATTTCATTCTCTTTCTTTTCTCTCTTACTTTTTTTTCCTTTTCCAAATTTCATTTTTGCATTCCTTTTTTTCTCTTTTTTCTTTTTTTCTTTTTCTCTTCTTCTTTCTTTCTTATCCCCTAATTCTCTTTTCTCTGGTGATCACCTTTATTTGGAGTTATTAGTATCGTGAATACATTTGTGTTCAGTGCCTTGTGCATTGTGCCTTGTTGTGTTTTATTTTGTGCCTTTAAATCAACGCAGGAGGGAGAGACCTACATAACCAGACACCTGGAGGAGAGAGATCATGGGGAGACAAACAACCCGCATATGAAAGAAAAACAGGCATCACCAGAAAAGGAAGTGAACGAAATGGAGGCAAGGAACCTGTCAGAGAAAGAATTCAGAGAAATGGTCATAAGGTGGATGAAAAGCATGGAACACAAATTCAACAATATGTGTAAGAACCAAGAGGAAATGAAGAAGAACCAAGAAGAAATTAAAAATGACATCATTGCTATAAAGAACTCAATAGAAAGCATCAACAGTAGACTAGAAGAAGCGGAAGACCACATCAGTTAGCTAGAAGACAAGGTAGGAAAAAATACACAAGCAGAGCAGCTTCTAGAAAAAAAAATTAAAAAGCAGGAGGAGAGCCTAAGAGAACTTTGGGACAACATGGAATGAAACAACTTCTGCATAATAGGGGTGCCAAAGGGAGAGGAAACTGAGCAAGGAATAGAAAACCTGTTTGAAGAAATAATGACAGAAAACTTCTCTGATATAGGGAAGAAAAAATTCACACAAATCCAAGATGCTCACAGAGTCCCAAACAAAATGAGCCCCAAAAGACAGACGCAAAGGCACATTATAATTAAAATGGCAAACACCAACGACAAAGTAAGAATCTTAAAAGTGGCCAGAGAGAGACAGAAAGTTACCTACAAAGGATCCCCCATCAGACTAGCAACTAATTTCTCAACAGAAACACATCAGGCAAGAAGGGAATGGAATGAAATATACAAAGTCATGCAAAGGAAGGGTCTGAATCCAAGAATACTGTACCCAGCAAGGCTATCAATCAAAATTGAGGGTGAAATCAGGAGCTTCACAGACAAAAAAGGTCTATGGGAGTTTATTACACCAAACCAGCAATGCAAGAAGTGCTAAACAGTCTGCTGTAAAAAGAAAAAATAGGAAACGAAGAAGAAACACAGAGATAAAGAATAAAAATGGCTACAAACAAGTACCTATCAATAATAACTTTAAATGTAAATGGATTAAATGTCCCAATCAAAAGACATAGGGTAGCTGAGTGGATAAGAAAACATGACCCATATATCTGCTGTCTACAGGAAACCCACCTCAGAAAAAAAGACGCACACAGACTGATGGTGAAGGGATGGAAAAAGGTTTTTCAGGCGAATGGAAATGAAAAAAAGCCAGGGTAGCATTACTTATATATTACAAATTAGATCTCAAAGTGAAGGACATAAAAAGAGATAAGGAAGGCCACTTCATAATACTAAAGGGAGCAATCCAACAAGAAGAAATAACTCTGGTAAACATATACGCACCCAATACAAGAGCACCCAAATACATAAAAAAAACTTCTGGAGGATATCAAGGGAGAGATTGACAGCAATACAATCATAGTAGGGGACTTTAATACCCCACTATCACCACTGGATAAATCCTCTAAACAAAAAATAAGCAAAGAAACATCAATCCTAAATGACTCACTAGATCAAATGGACTTAATTGACATCTTCAGAACATTTCACCCCAAAGCCACAGAATATACATTCTTCTTAAGTGCACATGGGTCATTTTCAAAGATAGACCATATATTGGGTCACAGACAAAGTCTCTTCAAATTCAAGAGATAGAAATCACATCAAGCATCTTCTCACATCACAATGGCATAAAACTGGAAATCAACTATAATAAAAACAATCCAAAAAAATCAAACACCTGGAGACTAAATAGCATGCTATTAAACAATGACTAGGTTACCAAAGAGATCAAAGAAGAAATAAAAAAACATCATGGCAACAAATGACAACGAAAACACAACAATCCAAAACCTATGGGACACAGCAAAAGCAGTCTTGAGAGGGAAGTTCATAGCTCTACAAGCCTACTGCAAAAAAAAAAAACAAAAAAAAACAAAAAAACAAGAAACAATGGTAATAAATTACCTAACCCTACAACTCAAAGAGTTAGAAAATGAGTAACAATAAAAGCCCAGTGTAAGCATAAGGAAGGAAATAATAAAGATCAGAGCAGAGATAAATGACATAGAGACAAAAAAAACAATACAAAAGATCAACAAAACCAATAGCTGGTTCTTTGAAAGGATAAACAAGATTGATGAACCTCTAGCCAGGCCCACCATGAAGCAAACAGAGAGGACCCAAATAAACAAAATCAGAAATGAAAGAGGAGAAATAACAACAGACCCCACAGAAATACAAAGGATTATTAAAAAATACTATGAACAACTCTATTTCAACAAACTGGACAACCTGGAGGAAATGGACATATTCCTAGAAAAATACAACCTTCCAAAACTCAATCAGGAAGAATCTAAATATCTCAACTGGCCAATAACTATGGAAGAAATTGAAGCAGTAATTAGAAAGCTTCCAGCAAACAAAAGCCCGGGGCAAGACGGCTACACAGGGGAGTTTTACCAAACATTCAAGGAAGAACTAAAACCTATCCTCCTCAGACTATTCTAAAAAATTCAAGCGGAAGGAACACTTCCAAGCTCATTCTATGAAACCAGCATCACCCTAATACCAAAACCAAATAAAGACAACACAATGAAAGAGAATTACAGGCCAATATCCCTCATGAACATAGATGCCAAAATCCTCAACAAAATTTTAGCAAATCGGATCCAGCAGTACATCAGAAAGATCATACACCATGACCAAGTAGGATTTATCCCAGGGATGGAAGGATGGTACAATATCCGCAAATCAATAAATGTGATACATCACATAAACAAATTGAGAGATAAAAACCACATAGTCATATCAATTGGTGCAGAAAAAGTATTTGACAAAATCCAACACCCATTTTTGATAAAAACTCTCAGCAAGGTGGGAATAGAAGGATCATACCTCAACATAATAAAAGCCATATGTGACAAATACACAGCCAACATCATACTCAATGGGCAAAAACTAAAACCATTTCCCCTAAGAACAGGAACAAGACAGGGATGCCTACTCTCACCACTCCTGTTCAACATAGTACTGGAAGTATTAGCCATTGTTATTAGACAAGAAGAAGAAATAAAAGGCATCCAAATTGGAAAAGAAGAAGTAAAACTGTCCTTATTCACAGATGATATGGTATTGTACATAAAAAACCCTAAAGTCTCCATCAAAAAACTATTAGACTTAAAAAATGAATTCGGCAATGTAGCAGGATACAAAATTAATGCTAAGAAATCTATGGCATTTCTATACACCAATAGTGAACTTACAGAAAGAGAGACTAAAAAAGCAATCCCATTTACCATCACACCAAAAAAAAATTAAGATACTTAGGAATAAACTTAACTTAAGAGGTAAAAGACCTCTACTCAGAAAACTACAGGATGTTGAAAAAAGAGATAGAGGAAGGCATAAACAGATGGAAGAACATACCATGTTCATGGATTGGTAGAATCAACATCATTAAAATGTCCATACTACCCAAAGCAATTTATAAATTCAACACACTCCCCATTAAAATACCAACAGCATATTTCACAGACCTAGAACGAACCCTCCAAAAATTCATCTGGAATTAAATAAGACCCTGAATAGCTGCAGCGATCCTGAGAAAGAAGAACAAAGTAGGTGGGATCTCATTACCAGATATCAAGCTGTATTACAAAGCCACTGTTCTCAAAACTGCCTGGTACTGGCACAGGAATAGACATATAGATCAATGGAATAGAATAGAGAGCCCAGAAATCGACCCGAACCAATATGCTCTATTAATATTTGACAAAGGAGGCAAGAACATACAATGGAGTCAAGACAGTCTCTTCAATAAATGGTGTTGGGAAAATTGGATGATACATGCAAAAAATGAAACTAGACCACCAACTTACACAATACACAAAAATAAACTCAAAATGGATAAAGGACTTAAATGTAAGATGGGAAACCATAAAAATTCTAGAGGAATCCAAAGGCAACAAAATCTCAGACATATACCAAAGCAATTTCTTCACCGAGCTCCTAGGGCCTTGGAAACCAAAGACAAAATAAACAAATGGGACTACATCAAAATAAAAAACTTCTGCACAGCAAAAGAAACCATCAACAAAACAAGAAAGCCCACCGCATGGGAGAACATATTTGCCAATGTTATCACCAATAAGGGTTTAATCTCCAACATTTATAGGGAACTCATACAACTTAACAAAAGGAAGATTAACAACCCAATAAAAAAATGGGCAAAGGACCTAAATAGACACTATTCAAAAGAGGACATTCAGAAAGCCAAGAGACATATGGAAACATGCTCAAAGTCACTAATCATCCGAGAGATGCAAATCAAAACAACAATGAGGTACCATCTCACACCTGTCAGAATGGCTATCATCAACAAATCAACAAACAACAAGTGCTGGAGAGGATGTGGAGAAAAAGGAACCCTTGTGCACTGCTGGTGGGAATGCAGACTGGTGCAGCCACTATGGAAGACAGTATGGAGTTTCCTCAAGAAGTTAAAAATGGAACTCCCATTTGACCCTGTGATCCCACTTCTAGGAATATATCCCAAGAAACCAGAAACACCAATCAGAAAGGATATATGCACCCCTATATTCATAGCAGCACAATTTACAATAGCTAAGATTTGGAAACAGCCTAAGTGCCCATCAGCAGATGAATGGATTAGAAAACTGTGGTACATCTACACAATGGAATACTCTGCTGCTGTAAAAAAGAAGGAACTCTTACCATTTGCAGCAGCATGGATGGAACTAGAGAGCATTATGCTAAGTGAAATAAGCCAGTCAATGAAAGAAAAATACCACATGATCTCACTCATTTATGGATAATAAATACCATTATAAACTGATGAACAAAAATAGATACAGAGGCAGAGCAGCATCGAACAGACTGTCAAACTACAGCGGGAAGGCTGGGGAGGGATAGGGGGGGGGTGTAAGAGATCAACCAAAGGACTTGTATGCATGCATATAAGCATAACCAATGGACACAAGACACTGGGGGGTAGGGAAGGCCGGGGGAAGGTGCAAGGGGGGGGGGAGGAGACATATGTACTACTCTTTGTTATACTTTAAGCAATAAAAAAAATTTTGAGCTTCTATGCTGAAAGGAATGGGATCAAGGAGCTCTGCCACCAAGCCCTTCACTTCCAACCCTGAAGTCAGCTCTAAGAAGCACTGTGATGAGCATGGGCCAGATGATCCTTTAGTTCTCCTCTAACTAAAAATTTCTTTGCAAGTTATAAAATTAAAATTTGTCCTTTTGCTGGATTATTTCTCTTCCTTTCTTCTTTGCTGTACTAACCTGTTAGATATTATAGAATATTACATTACCTAGAGATACTAGGTGGTTGATTATCCCAATTATTAATTTTTTTAACTTTTTAAAAAATATATTTTTATTGATTTCAGAGAGGAAGGAAGAGGGAGAGATAGAAACACCAATGATGAGAGAGAATCATTGATTGGCTTCCTCCTGCATGCTCTCTACTAAGGATTGAGCCCACAACCCAGGTATGTGCCCTGACTAGGAATCAAACTGTGACCTGGTTCATATGCTCAACCACTGAACCACACTGGTTGGGCCCAATTATTAATTTTAGATTACTTAATGAGAGTTTCTGGGTTTTGTCTGATTTATCATTGGTAATACTGACTTTTATTTTCTTCCAAATGGATCATTGTACTCTAAGGCCTCTCTAAGAGAGATTCAACAAGGGTTTATCAAGCTTCCTATTCTAAGACAAGAAGCTTTTGTGAATCTAACCCACTTTTCTTATCTTTAAAACAAAATCTGGTAAATTTGATTGACATTTCTTGACTAATTCAAGTTGCTGGTGATACTCAAGTAGCATTGTAATTCTCTAAGACTGTAAGGGGGAAAAACACACTCCACAGAAAGAATTGATTGATTTATTAGGGGGAAATTATCACGTGTGCTAGACCTTAATTGCAGCTATTATTTGTAGAGCTAATTGCTTGAACTAGAGGATTAAAAGGGTTGAGGGAAGGATGGAAAAAGAAAACAAAGTTCTCTTGGAATACAGATGAGCCCACAGCAGATTTGGACTGGGAAGAGAATTCAGTGCAGGGGTTTTCAGGGAAGATGACAGTAGTGGTATATTTAGAGTGAATGCAGGAGTTGGACTTCTTTGACAGAGCAACTATAGAGCGAGAGCCAGAAGTGGAGAAAAATGGCTGTTAGTGGAATCCATCAAATAAGAAGTGTGGCACCTGCCAATTTCTCTGGGTTTCTTGTTGGTAGCTTATACCGAGGCTATGCTGATAGTTAAATCTCAACACATCAGAATGTCTGAGCTATTATAGGAAGGTGGAAAAAGTTCCTTAACCTAAAGGAGTGAAGAGGGAAGGCACAGTTTGAGACAACTACATCAACAATAACAGATGGACTAGAGTCCTATCCTAGTGTGAGGAATTAGATACTGATTTTCCTCATTGCTATGACCTGTGGTAGATGTGATGAGACAGCAAACTTTGAAGTAGTTTGATTCTGTCATTGCCAGTTATTGTTGTGTACATGTTTTCCTTTGTATGGGTGTATGACACTTAAAATACTGACAATTTCCTTGATGACTTGCATCAAAATAATAGTAGCAGTATTAACAAAAATGTAACACATATGGGGACTCAGCTCTATTCTAAACACTTTCTGTGTTTTTTTATTTCTTTTCAGACACACTGGGCAATTATTAGATTTCCTACCGAGGAAGGTTAATAAGAAGCTAGGAAAACGTGGAATGGGGAAACTGAGACAGATAACTGAACAAACTGGCTGAGCAATTTACAGCCAGATACAGAAGGTCACCAGGGTGGAAAGCCCCAGGTGCCTAGCTATGGGCAAAACTGGAGCTGGACCTCACCCCAGGGTAGCCTTTCCTCCCTAGAGATAATATCTAGGCCTCAGCTGTATTTCAGCTGCAGGTCCAAAAGAGCAACAAAACCTATTGATGAAGTCAGGACTAGCTTCGATGATTAATAATTCCCTGCCCTGGCACTGACCAATCAGTGGAGACCACAGCCCTTAAAGGACACACCTGGAAAAATTGATGAATAATTCTGTTGAGATCCTCCCCTAAGACCTCGCTAAACTCCCAGCCTTTAAAACCTACAAGACAAAGGACCCAGTGTGCGCTCTCCTTCCCAGGAGCATGCTTGCACCTTTCCATTTCCCCTCTTCTTCCCCCACAGGCATGCATCTCCTAAACTCTATGGGACCCCATGAGACTTGCAACAAGGGGAGCAATGAGCAGTGGCAGCTGGTCCCTGTCAAATCCCCTGAACATGTTTCCAAGGTCTCCTTTTCTCTGACTTCTTAGTGAATTCACACAGCCCAGTGTGGTTCTATTCCTTTCCTATAACATTTCTAGAAAACCAAAGCAGCTCCATCTAGGCTCTCTCCTGTTGCTTCTTCTGTCCTGAGCCCTTCCTTGTTTCACAGTCCCCAGCTTTAATAAACCTACTCTCAGTCACCTGGACTCATGTTGTGAAACCTTTCCTGCATGAAGTCAGGAACTCACATACTACCAGCTGATCCAAGGCAGGCCCACTCTGGGCCCTGGCCCCTTTCTGGAGACACTACCCCTCCTCTGTTAAGACGTGCCAGATAGTAGGATAGTTTAGTTTTCAGTCAGACAAATCTCAAAGTCTCCTAAAATAATCTGTGGCCAAGAACTGTATAATAGTCCAAGTAGGTGGATTTATAGCTTGTCAAATCTCCAGAAATAAGAAGTGTTGACTTATGGAGCAATGCAAGCTAGAGAGATCTTTAGATTAATTTCCCCATACATTTTTATCAGTTATTTGCTTAGAAACATAGACTATATATCATCCAAAATTTTAGCTTCATATCAAAGCTTTATTTGAGCATTAATTATGAACAGAGACAGCTAAAAATAATAGAAGACTAAATGGATAATCAAGGCTATCTTAACCCTTATATAATAAAAGGGTTGTCCAATTGTCCATTCAACCAATCAAAGCGTAATATGCTAATGATATACTAAGGCTGCTCAACCACTCGCTATGATGTGCACTGACCACCACGGGGCAGACAGTCGACTGGCCAAGAGACCCCACTGGTGCATGAATTCATGCACCGGGCCTCTAGTAGTTTATAAGAATGGGACCAAAGTAACAAGATGTCTTTAGATTTAAAATGTAATTGCTTGGGGATCTGGGTTGGTGGGTGTCCTATGAAAAGACAAATAGCCAATGAGCTTACACAGCCAACACTGTGACAGGACCATTGTAAGTGCTGTAACAGTGTAACCACGTTTGAGGTGTCTGCCCAGCCTTCGACCCTTTCTTCGAGAAATTCCTTCAATACCCACATTTGTACTATGCAACCCATTCTTTCTAGCCTTCTTTGGTTAAGAATAGACATATGGTTCAATCAGATTCTTATTTCAGTCTCCTGAAAATATAGGGTTCTGTCTCCTGAAAAAAATGTATACATACACTTTAAATAATTAGAAAGTCAGTGTTTATTAAAATACATTTCATTTTCAAAATTGAGCTATCAGTTGTTAAAGTGTGCTTGCTTTTGGGGGGACACCCTGTATAGCTGTGGTGTTGAGATGTGAGTCCTCAGAAAGAGGGGGGGAAGCAGAGTCTTTTCCATACAGAAGCCCTTGAACTGCCCTCTACTGCTGAAGCTGATGGCTCCATTTTCCCGCCAGTAGTCACCCTTCTCCTTCCTGGAAGTCAAATGTAGGTCTATGCTTCCAAAGTTATCTTAGTCTTTTACTACTTGTTTGTTTCTAAAGAAAGTCCCTGGAAGCACAGATTTCAGCTCTTCCCACTGTGTGGTTCTTAGCATGGTGCTCAGGTGAGGCTGAGTGATGGTTGCCTGGGTGAAGACTATGTGGTGGCCGCCTTAGGCTCAACGTGAACTTCTATCCTTTCCCAGTTGTAGGATGTATGTCTAACGTGGCCCTACCTCAGGAGCTCTCAATCAGGCTGGTCTCACCTGGCCCCTCCTTGATTAGGGATTAACCCTATTTTTACGTGCTGTCATGTCCCCCTTAGGTATCCAGGGCCCCACCTTCCAATCCTGGAAGAACCACAGGGTCTTAGGCTGCTAAACCTCCTGGGATTGACTTCATAGAAAGAAACAGAAGGGCGTGAAGAGGGCTGAAATGAGTCTGGAAATGCAGACAAGCAACTCTGCTGCGGGTCTACTGTTGGCAATGTGCTGGCTGCTGTCCAGTAGTGGGCCTCACAGCTAACCATGAGGACTGGGTAACAGTTCAGTTAGGTACAATGATCAGTGTCTTGACTTCCACTCTGGTCTGGGCTCTAGCTCCAGATCAGTCCCCATACACCCTTCCCTGAATACTGGGACCCTTTCTCCTCTTCACTTTCTCAGACTGCAATGTCCTTTAGCAAATCTGCAGGTAGCAATGCAGGCCCTACTCAGATCTTATCCTTTTTGTCCACCATTAGGGTAGATCGCACATAAATTAATCTTACTTCCCTTCTTCCTCTCTCCCTCCCTCAGTTTGATTAGCAAAAATAGTTTGTCCATCCATAAGAAGATCCTGAATGAAATGCCTTTTTATGCACCTTCAGAAAACAATACCTTGGATGGTGAAACACACTAGAGCACTAGAGCAGTGCTGTGTTAAAGCCAAACATTTAAGCACTTGTAAACCAAGGAAAATTTTCTAGGTTGAATCCTTTGTCAGAAAATTTAGATTGAAATGAATATAAGATCTTTATTAATTTTCTGACTTCTCTGTGCATAGTACTTATTTGAAAAATAATTAAGGTAAACTGTAGACCAAGCAACCTAAAGGCTATGAATGCCTTACCATTAAAGTCTCTATCTAGGATGAGCAGCCGCAGATGGGTAAGTGCTGGGAAACCCAAGCTGGACTGGGAACAGCCTATGGAGTTACCATACTTGGAAGACAAAATTCTTTGACTTGTCATGTGTTGAAAATCACCAGCAAGCCAGATAACACATTACACTGTGTCTTTAAATGCTGTAAAATGCTTGGGCTCTAACCCATGGGCACTACTAAGAAGAGATGTAAATTCAATGAACCTGGATCCTTATGCTGCACATAAGTCCGTCTTTCTTTAGTACTCTCTATTGGACTTATATCAAGCTTTACTTCATCCCTTCACTTCTCTGGGAATGAAAGGTAGACTAGCCCATAACTTTTCATATTAGTGACAGAAATATTTTTGCTATTATGAAAAAGATTATTTTGACAAAGGTATTTAAAAATGAAAGGTGTACCTGATTTAAAAATTAATTAGAAGAGACAAAATAGATGGATGTGTCCCGAGCCTTGTCCCAGAGCAAATAGAATGAGCAGCTGAAACGAATAACATCCAACCCAAATTGGTGAAGGAAACTCAGCTGGTGAGACAGTTTGCAGCTGGGAAGGGCAGAGGACCCCTGGAGAAAGGTAAAATCAAGGATCTGGGCAGGAGAGTCTGCCAGACCTCTGAGCCCAGAGGGTCAAAGGGAATCCGCACAGCACCAAGCCACATCCCTGGGGACAGGCACAGTGTCCGACTGTGGAAAGAAGGTCAACAGGACTGCTGGAGGCAGGGGATTCTAGATCTGGGTCCACAGTCACAAAAGCCTGAGCTCAGAGGGGGCAGCCTGAAGGGCTGACCAGACTGCGCAGTGCCAGCAGGAGAGGAGCTCACAGAGACATAGCCTTTCCCCTCTCTGTGGCCTGTGCCTTTCTTCACTGAACCTAGTTCATAGGACCTTTTGGATATAGACACATACCCATGGCTGAGGTGCGGGAGAAGGTTCGAACTTGTGGAATCTGGGGAGAGGTGGGGTCCAAGAGAAGTGGCAGTGAGTCTGGCGCTGAGTCATACCTGAGCCCAGACCTCGACAGCCATTTTGTTCTGAAGAGATAGCCTCTCCCTCCAGTATCCAGGCAACTAATACAACCACACCCAGATTCCACCCTGAATGGTACAAAGGATTAAAATAAAAAAATCTGAATAGTCCCTGAGAGTCCACAGGGACTGGCCTAAAGAGAAACCTTCAGTCCCAGCAACAGGAAACTGAGAAACAGTACAGTATAGAAGACTGGGATCTTAAGCCAGCCAAAGGAATGACACTTCACTTTTTCATTTTTATTTATTTTTTTTATTTTTTTTTTCATTTTTATTTTTATTTCTTTGTTATTATTTTGTTATCTCTTTCTTTTTCTTTTTTTTCTTTGCTTTTCTGTTTTTGTTTGTTGCTTTATTTTCTATTTCTTTTTGCTTTATTTTTCTATCACTCTATTTTATCTTATTTTTATTTGCTATTTTTTATTTTTTTATACCATTTTTGAAATCAATTTTTTGGTAAATTTATTATTATTATTATTTTCCTCTAGTTCCCTTTCTTCTTATCAACTCATCCCCTTTCTACTTCCTATATACTGAATTGAGGTCCTCCCCATATTCATTCATTTCTTAACCTTATTTTCTGTATATAAGCTCAGCCTCTACAGCAGTGATTCCCAAAGTGGGCGCTACCGCCCCCTGGTGGGCGCTGCAGCGATCCAGGGGGGCGGTGATGGCCACAGGTGCATTTGTTTTAACTTTTTTTGTATTACCTTTCTATTCTGAGTTCAATAAATAGTTTCATAATTTCAAACTTCAATGTTTCTAATTTACACCTTTCTTTACTATATTTTACGAAAAAGGTAGAAACATTAATACATATATCTTTCTGTTTAATTGCTATTAAAATTTTTAAAAAATTAATTTCCAGGGGGCGCTGAGTAATATTTTTTCTGGAAAGGGGGCAGTAGGCCAAATAAGTTTGAGAACCACTGCTCTACAGATTTCATGTACCTCTCAGCCCCTACAGCAAATCTGATCAGATTATTTCAATCCCCTACATAGCACACCTACCAAGCTCTAACCCCTTCTAAAAAGACTTTAAAAGTTTTGATTAGTTTCCAATTGAAAACCTGACCAACAATACCCATGACCCCCCAAAAGAATTATTCCTCAGCCTGGCATAAGCAGTCCTCACCACCTTATCTGCCCATCTTCCTGGCCTGACCTCCTGAAACCAGGCCCCTGCAGTTCCCAGATGCTCCACCTGCTGCCTTGTAATTGGTCTCACCTTCTCTCCTGGATTGTTCTTCCCTGCTTTAGCTTCCTTTGAAAGTTCCTGCTCTTTCTCCCCTGTGAAGTCTTCCTGATACCTCCAAGTAGATTTGGCTCCTCCCTCTAAATGACTGATTAGTGCACTGTCTTACTTTTCCCAACACTACTGTTTCTTTGAGAGCAAAGAGCATATTTATTTATTTAACTTATATGTTTATATTTTTAATTTTGGCATTACTAATATTTTCCATGTACAGCAAATAAGTATTTTCTATGGAATGTTTATGCTGAATAAATAATTGAGTGAATGAATGAATGAATGAATGTAGAGAGCACAGACTGGGAATTATTAGATGTGTGGTCTAGTTTTATTTCTGATATTCTGGCTGGATCTCATTTTTCTCTCATTTTTATGGCACATTGAACATTCCCCACTTTTATGATTCTAAAATAATAATTTCTTAGTTCCTGATTTTATTAGATACCAAGTTGTGATGCCTGGGGGCCTAAGAGGTGCCCTAGAGTCCAATTTCACCCTGGTACCTCTTACAGTTTTGTTTTGTTTTATTCCATAGTTTTCTTCAGCTTAGCAACAGTGCCACTTGGAATTTCTCTACTCCTTCATTTCTTCAGCTGCAATATGAGGTTTATAATCTGGTTACCTCTTAGGGTGTCAGTGAGGATTAGATAGGGTAATGTAAAATGCTTAGAACAATGTCCAGCATATGGAGCACAATAAACTAGAGGCCCGGTGCACAAAATTCATGCATGGGAGGCGGGAATAGGGGGGGGGGTGTCCCTCAGCCCAGCCTTCACCCTCTTCAATCTGGGACCCCTCGAGGGATGTCCAACTGCCCATTTAGGCCTGATGCCAGTGGTATCAGGCCTAAATGGGCAGTGAAACATCCCTCTCACAATCAAGGACTGCTGGCTCCCAACTGCTCGCCTGCCTGCCTGCCTGCCTGATTGCCCCTAACCACTTCTGCCTGCCAGCCTGATCACCCCTTAACCATTTCCCTGCCAGCCTGATTGACGCCTAACTTCTCCCCTGCCAGCCCGATTGCCCCTAACTGCCCTCCCCTGCTGGCCTGGTCACCCCTAACTGCCCTCCCTTGCCAGCCTGGTCCCCCCAATTGCCCTCCTCTGCAGGCCTGGTTCCTCCCAACTGCCCTCCCCTGCTGGCCATCTTGTGTCCACATGGGGGCAGCCATCTTTGACCACATGGGGGTAGCCATCTTGTGTGTTGGAGTGGTGGTCAGTTTGCATATTACTTTTTATTAGATAGGATGTTCAATAAATATAGGTAATGGTGTTTTTTTATGTTTCTGAGGGCAGTTTGTACTTTTCTTGCATAGGAGGAAGGTAAACAATGAGGCCAATGTGAATTGCTGCATTTTATAATGATTAATAAAGCACTGTATCATTGTGTTACATGACCAATACAGAGCTGGATGGACATAGAAAAATTCAATTGTCTGCAAAGAGTTAGACTTCAAAGTGAACCAAGGCAATTTAACATTTTAAGTGACTACTCTCATGTGTCTAAAAAATTCCATCACTAGAAATTTTATTCATTATTAGGATACTTTGTTCTAAGAAGTAGGACCATATGAGTCATGTAAGCCATAGAGTGAATGGGTGAATTAAATCTTTCCCTGAGAGTAGTGTTGTTGGGAAGAAGAGAATTGTTTCTGGGAGCCCAAGGAATAGAGGGGGAGGAGAGGAAGAGTAGCCTGCAAGGATCCCTCAGATGTGATGGGTTTGGAGACTGCAGAAATTCTTGCACGGTTGGCAAGCTGGACCAACCTTTGGATTTCAGACTGACCTCAACCAGGAATTAGGGTCTGCTCAAGGGCAGCATTGTTCTGGCTGCTGAAAGCTCACATCCAGAACTGCTGGCCTGGGGCTGGCCATCTGATCACCCACTCTTTGAAAAGCTGTATTATTTTCTAAATCAATGAGAATTTTGTGTGCAAATGACTGAAGTGCCAACCAAAAACTGGTTTAGGTATAAAGGGAATTGTTTGGATTCCTATAACTGAGAAGATCAGAAGTAGTGGTGGCTTCAGGGCTCAGAGGAAATCATCATGCTCAGTATCATTCTGCCTCTTGTCTCAGCCTTGAACTGTGTGGACATCCATCCCAGGCTTCATAGCTTGATGGTGACAACAGCTTCAGTCTCTACCTAACCTCAGCTTCAAGGCACATGGAAATAGAGGTTGTTTTTGCTTCAGAAACCTAAAGAAAAGTTTTCTTTTCTCTCATAGGCTCTGAAAGGGCTATGTGCCGATCTTTGAAGAAATTACTGTGGGTAGGGGAAATGCAAGCTCTAATGGGCCACAAATAAATGGACAGACATTCTGTGTTCATGAATTAAAAGATTTAATATTATTAAGATGTCCATACTACTCAAAATGAACTACAGATTTAATGTAATTCCTACCAAAACCCAAATGGCTTTCTTTTTTCAGAAATGAAAAATTCAGCCTAAAATTTATATGGAATCTCAAGAGACCCCAAACAACCAAAACAATTTTGCAAAAACAAACCAAATTTGGAGGACTCACATTTCCTGATCTGAAAACTATTATGAAACTACAGTAATCCAGTGTGAAGTTAGCAAGAAAACAGATATATAGGTCAGTGGGACACAATAGAGTGCCCCCAAATAAACCCTTGCTTATATGGTCAATGATCTTTGTAAACCGATGAACAAAAACAGATGTAGAGACAGAGAAGCATCAATCAGATGCTCAAAACTCAGAGGGAAGGTAGGGGAGGGTGGGGATGAGGGGGAGAGATCAACCAAAGGACTTGTATGCATGCATATAAGCATAAGCGATGGATGTGGACAACAGGGGGTGAGGGTGAGGGTGAGGGCAGGATTGGGGGGATGAGGGGACATTGTGGGGATAAGGACACATTTGTAATATCTTAATCAATAAAGGGGGAAAAATAATAAAAAAATTAAAAAATGATCTTTGGCAAATGTACTAAGACCATTCAATGGAGAAAGTCTCTTCAACAAATAGTGCTGGGAAAATTGGATATCCATATGCAAAAATAAAGTTGGGCCCTTGTCTTACTCCTTATGCAAAAATCAACCCAAAATGAATTAAAGACCTAAATATAATAACCCAAACTATAAAACTCCTATAAGAAAACATAGGGGAGAGATCCAAGATGGCAGCCAATGGGACAGCAGGCTGCAAGATAGTGTGTAAGTGAGAGAGCAAAAGGAGAATGCGTGGACGTGCGGGGAGTGTGTGTATGTGTGAGTGAGGGACAGCTATATTCCACAGGACTGTTGAGGACAAGCGGACTAGGTTCCCCTGGCCAGGCAGCCTCTACTACTGCTGAAATCTCTCCTGGAGCAGCTGTCTCTGCCACAGAGACCACACCATCTTGAAGGGGAGAGCAGCTGTGATCAGAAGCCCAGCCTTACATTCAACCAGGGAGACCTTGGATAACTCCAGGGACTCTACAACCACAACACACAGGGAACAGCTGCCTCAGCTATGAACCCACAAACACCGAGACTCCTAACTGCTGGTGTCTAAAAAGTTTGTCCAGGGAGAGACAAAGCAGTGCCAAATACATGGACACGCTCTGTGCCTTCTCACAGAGCAGATAGAAGGAAGAGCTGAATCGAATAACATCCACCGGGAATTAGCAAATTAAACACAGCTGGTGAGGCAATCCATGGATGGAAAGGTCAGAGATCACCTAGAGCAGTGGTCGGCAAACTGCAGCCCCTTGAGTGTGGCTCTTCCACAAAATACCTTGTGCGGGCGTGCATGTACAGTGTGATTGAAACTTCGTGGCCACACTGAAGGGGCCAAAGAGCCGCATGTAGCTCACTAGCCGCAGTTTGCCGACCACTGACCTAGAGAGAGCTCTGCCTCCTCAGATTCAGCTGGGTGTTGTTTTTTGGGTGTTTATTGTTTGCATTTTTTGGATTAGTTGTTTGTTCTTTGCATTCATCTCTGGTGTTTGTTGTTCTCATTTTTTGGATTAGTTGTTGGTTTTCTGGAGGTTTCTCCCCATATACATATATATTTTTCCCTTCTCTTTCTTTTCTCTCATATTTTTTCCTTTTCTCAATATCATTTTTGCACTCTTTTCTCTCCCCTAATTCTCTTTGCTCTGGTGGTCAACTTTGTTTGGGGTTATTGGTATCGTGAATACATTTGTGTTTGGTGCCCTGTGCATTGTGTCTGGTCATGTTGTATTTTTTGCCTTTAAGTCAACACAGGATAGACAGAGCTACATAACCAGACACCCTGAGAGGAGTGAACATGAGGAGACAAAGAAACAGAAAATCAGCAAAGAAACATCAATCCTAAATGACTCACTAGATCAAATGGACTTAATTGACATCTTCAGAACATTTCACCCCAAAGCCACAAAATATACATTCTTCTCAAGCGTACATGGGTCATTTTCAAAGATAGACCACATGTTGGGACACAGGTAAAGTCTCTTCAAATTCAAGAAGATAGAAATCATATCAAGCATCTTCTCAGATCACAATGGTGTAAAATTAGAAATCAACTACAATAAAAACAATAAAAAAAAATCAAACACCTGAAGGCTAAATAGCATGCTATTAAAAAATGATTGGGTTACCAAAGAGATCAAAGAAGAAATAAAAAGCATCATGGCAACAAACGACAAAGAAAACCCAACAATCCAAAATCTATAGGACACAGAGAAAGCAATCTTGAGAGGGAAATTCATAGTTCTACAGGCCTACCTCAAAAAACAAGAAAAAATGGTAATAAATTACCTAACCCTACAACTCAAAGAGTTAGAAAGAGATCAACAAGAAAAGCCCAGCATAAGCAGAAAGAAGGAAATAATAAAGATCAGAGTGGAAATAAATGACATAGAGACAAAAAAAATACAAAAGATCAACAAAACCAAGAGGTGGTTTTTTGAAAGGATAATCAAGATTGATAAACCTCTAGCCAGGGTCACCAAGAAGCAAAGAGAGAGGACCCAAATAAACAAAATCAGAAATGAAAGAGGTGAAGTAACAACAAATCCCACAGAAATACAAAGGATTATGAAAAAGTACTATGAACAACTCTATTCCAACAAAATGGACAACCTAGACAAAATGGACATATTCTTAGAAAAATACAAGCTCCCAAAACTCAATCAAGAAGAATCAAAAAACCTGAGTGGGCCGATAACTACCAAAGAAATTGAAGCAGCGATCAAAAATCTTCCAGCAAACAAAAGCCCTGGTCTGGACGGCTTTACAGGGGAGTTCTACCAAACATTCAAAGAAGAACTAAAACCTATCCTCCTCAGACTATTCCAAAAAATTCAAGAGGAAGGCACACTTCCAAGCTCTTTCTATGAAGCCAGAATTACCCTAATTCCAAAACCAGATAAAGACACCACAAAAAAAGAGAACTACAGGCCAATATCCTTGATGAACATAGATGAACAACAAAATTCTAGCAAATCTGATTCAGCATTACATTAGAAAGATCATACACCATGACCAAGTGAGATTTATTCCAGGTATGCAAGGATGGTATGATATCTGCAAATCAATAAATGTGATACATCACATAAACAAAATGAGAGACAAAATTCACATAATCTATCAATTGATGCAGAAAAATCATGTGACAAAATCCAACACCCTTTTTTGATAAAAAGTCACAGCAAAGTGGGAATAAAGGGATCATACCTCAACATAAAAAAAGCCTTATATGACAAATCTACAGCCAGCATCATACTCAATGGGCAAAAACTAGACTCATTTCCCCTGAGAATGGGAATATGACAGGGATGCCCACTTTTACCACTCCTGTTTGATATAGTACTAGAAGTGCTAGCCACAGTGATCAGACAAGAATATGGGGGTGCGTTCTCTCTTCCCGTGACCAGCACCGAAAGAGAGAATGCAGGGGTTCATGAATCTTGAGTAGAACATGATGAGGATTAAGGAAAAATGAAATAATGAGACAAGACACAAAAATAGAAGAAGCTGGGACCGGGTGTGGCGTCTGCCCCCTGATAGATGAACAGAGCCCCCAACACCGAAAGTAAGTTTAATATATACTTGAAGTTACAGGAAGTTACATCAGATCTGGGTGGGCCTTGAGTTCCTAACAACATAATGGGATCCACCCCCTAGTACCTGGCAGGAAAGGTCAGACTGAGTGGCGTCCTTGCCTCTTGGCTAGGACTGCCTCCAGGGCATGGCTCTGCCTGTGCCCTGAGTTCAGCCGACATATTTAAAAACACCTGATGTGCTTGCCAGCAGCCCCCCACACAAGAAGAAATAAAGGGCATCCAAATTGGAAAAGAAGAAGTAAAACTGACCTATTCGCAGATTACATGATACTATATATAAAAGACCCCAAAGACTCCATAAAAAAAACTACTAGAGCCGTAACCGGTTTGGCTCAGTGGATAGAGCATCGGCCTGCTGACTGAAAGGTCCCAGGTTCGATTCCGGTCAAGGGCATGTACCCACAGAAAGTGAAACTAAAAACAGTATGGGGGTGTGCAGGAGGCAGCTGATCGATGTTTCTCTCTCATCGATGTTTCTAACTCTCTATCCCTCTCCCTTCCTCTCTGCAAAAAAAAAATCAATAAAATATATATATTTAAAAAAAAAAAAAAAAACAACTACTAGACCTAATAAATGAATTTGGCAATGTAGCAGGATACAAAATTAAAAACCAGAAATCTATAGCCTTTTTATACACCAAAAATGAACTCACAGAAAGTGAAACTAAAAAAACAATCCCATTTACCATTGCACCAAAAAAAATTAAGATACCTAGAAATAAACTTAACTAAGGAGGTAAAAGACCTGTACTTGGAAAACTACAGGACGTTGAAAAAGAGATAGAGGAAGACATAAACAAATGGAAGAATAGAGGGTATTCATGGATTGGTAGAATCAACATCATTAAAATGTCCATACTACCCAAAGCAATCTATAGATTCAATGCAATCCCCATTAAAATACCAACGGCATATTTAAAAGACCTAGAACACACTCTCCAAAAATTCATCTGGAATAAAAAAAGACCCCAAATAGCCACAGCAATTCTGAGAAAGAAGAACAAAGTTGGAGGAATCACAATACCAGATATCAAGCTATATTACCAAGCCACAGTTCTCAAAACGGCCTGGTACTGGCACAAGAACAGATATATAGACCAACGGAACAGAACAGAGAACCCAGAAATAGACACAAGCCATTATGCTCAATTTATATTTGACAATGGAGTCAAGACAGTCTCTTCAATAAATGGTGCTGGGAAATTTGGTCAGATACATGCAAAAAAAATGAAACTAGATCACCAACTTACACCATACACAAAAACAAACTCAAAATGGCTAAAGGACTTCATTGTAAGACGGGAAACCATAAAAATCCTACAAGACTACATATGCAGCAAAATAGCAGACATATGTTGTAGTAATATCTTTACTGACACAGCTCATAGGGCAATGTAGACTAAGGAGGAAATAAACAAATGGGACTACATCAAAATAAAAAGCTTCTGCAAAACAAAAGAAACCATCAACAAAACAACAAGAAAGCCCACTGCATGGGAGAACATATTTGCCAATATTATCTCTGATAAGGGTTTAATCTCCAAAATTTACAAAGAACTCATACAACTTAACAAAAGGAAGATAAATGATCCAATCAAAAAATGGGCAAAGGACCTAAATAGACACATTTCAAAAAAGGGTATACAGAAGATCGAGGGACTGGGGGGCATGGCCAGCCTGAAAATGGCCCTCAGCCCCTCACCCAGGGAGCAGGCCTAAGCCAGCAGGTGGACATCCCCCGAGGGGTCCCAGACTGCGAGAGGGCATAGGCCGGGCTGAGGGAGCCCCCTGAGTGCACAAAGTTTTGTGCACCGGGCCTCTAGTGATATATAAAAGACCAACAGACACATAAAAAGGTGCTCAATATCACTAGTCATAAGAGAAATTCAAATCAAAATCACAATGAGGTATCACCTTCATTTCTCACACCCATTAGAATGGTTATTATAAAACAAACAAAATAGAAAATGTTGGCTTGCTCTCTTGGAGAATTTAGAACCCTTGGGCATTGTCAATGAGAATGTAAAATGGTACAGCTGCTATGGAGAACAAACAGTATGGAGGTTCCTTAAGATATTAAAAATGGAGCCATTCCAGTCAGGGCACAAGCCCAGGTTTCAGGCTTGATACCCAGTGTAGGGCATGCAGGAGGCAGCTAATCAATGATACTCTTTCATCATTGATGTTTCTATCTCTCTCTCCTTCTCCCTTCTTTGAAATCAATAAAAATATTTTAATTAAATTATCATATGGTCCAGCAATCCCACTTCTGGGTATCATCCAAAACAATCTGAAGCAGGGTTTGAAGATATATTTGCACACCCATGTTCATATCAGCATTATTCACAATAGCCAAGAAGTCCATCATAAGATGAATGGATAAACACAATATGATATGTACATACAATGAAATATTACTTAGCCTTAAAATAATATTGCCTAATGCTAAAACTTGGCTGAACCTAGAGGACTTTATGCTGAGTAAAATAGGCAAGTCACAAAAAGAAAAAGAAATATCTAAAGTAGTCATATTCATAGAAACAGAAAGTGGTATGGTGGTTACCAGGGCTTAGGAGGGGAGTCAGGGGTTGTTGTTTAAGAGTATACAGCTCAAACTGGCAAGATAAAAGGCACTGGAGATCTGTTTCCCAACACTACTGAATTTGTATACTTAAAAATGGTTATGATGTATGCATTTAATCCAATACCCCAGGTCTTAAAAAAAAAAATGGTTATGATGGAAATTTTATGTATTTTCTACCACAATTTTAAAAAATACCCATCTGTCATCCCATATCAGATCAATTACATCAGGTGGAGTGAGGCTAGGACTTCAATATTATTTACAAGCTCCATGGATTATTTTATGGTACAGTCAGACTTACAAGTAACTGCTCTAAACTCTAATCCTGAATCTAATCTGTCTACCCATTGTTCCTCCTTAGTGGGTTACTGCAAGGGGCAGGCCCTTACCATTTCACACAGAGCAGTATGGAGTCAGAAGTTTATTGAGCGCTTCATTCAGAGCTGAGCTGGGATGCAGACTCTATGTGGGCCACCAAACCAGTAAACTCAGGTTTCCTTATACAACCCTTTGTGTAACATATAAGCAGACAAAATAGGAGATGCCTGGGTAGCTCAGGGTGAGGACCCAGGCAGAGGCACACCTTTCTTTAGGGTCAGTTAGCAGAACATAGAAGACAAGGCAGAGAGCAAAGAGACACTAATAGCCCAGCGAGTGGGAAACCACAGTGGCAGCAAGAGGAAGTGATCGCTTTGGATGGATGATTGGGGGAAAGACAGAGAGAAAGTCCCAGAACCAGAAAATTGAGAGAAGGGGAAGGGGAAGCAATATAATTTTTTTGTCTAGACCTAGACTTATTTAATTTGTCTTAAAATAAAATAAGAATTGCCGGTAGGGGGTAGGGGGATATATCATCATTTATTAGGAAGATAGTGGGGAGCAGGTAGTACCCCCCCAACTGTGTTTATACAGGGAACAGTAATCAGTACTTGAAATCTTACTTCTGAATACATGGATGGTTGAAATCAGGCTTTAGCATCATTTACTTAAATGGACTATTGTTTTTCTTTCTCGCTGGTTTTAGGGAGAACGTTGTGAGTATGAGGTGAGCAGGATTAGGTTCTAACTGAAGCAGATCTACCTGCCTCAGAGCCAAGTAGGCCTGTGCAAACAGACTGTGACAGCTTTCATGTCAATTCATATTCAGAGGGCTGTGGCAGATGGATACCCCTTACCTTCTTGGTTTCCAGGTTTAGAAAGCCGGGGGGGGGGGGGGATGTTGGGTGAGTTCTAAATTCTTTAACATTACTGTTAGCTAGATGATGTTGGAACTCTGTAATTTGTGCTTCTGCAACACTTTTCACCAGAAAAATGTGTTTAGATTTTATTTTCATTTAAAAATGGAACCAATATTTAAGTGCCTACTATATAGTAGCAACTGAGGAGTTTTAAATGTACTGCCTAAAGAAATTCCCTCAATGACACCCATTTTACAGTTGAAGAAACTGAGGCTTGGGGAGATTTTAATAAAATTTTCAAGGTCACTTAGCTAATAAATAGCAGAACTGGGACTTGATGCCATTTAATTTTGGCTCTATGTTCTTTTTGTTAGTTAACCCAGATTTTGAAGGAAGTGAAGCTAAGGTGTATAGTTCCTTTGATTTTATTTTCACAGAGATAAACTTAGAAAGATGATATAAATACAGGGTGGGGCAAAAGTAGGTTTACAGTTGTTCATATGGAAAATAACATTAATTAATACAAGAATAAATTCTGTGTATCACATACTTACAAGTGTAAATTTACTTTTGCCAACCCTGTATTAGTCCTTGAGTTCAGAGGCCCCAAAATTTATTTCTTTAATTTGTATAAATCAACATAATCATAATCTAGGGCCTCTACCCTGCTAGATGTTCTCCTAATTTCTGCTGAAGTGTTTGCTCACTGTCCCAGCCCACGTGCTTCCTTCAGGCCTCCATGCCGCTCTTTCCACACCGTGCTTTGGCCTCGCTGATCTTAGCACATCATGGCTGCTGCCTGGGACCCAGCCACTGAGGGCTGCTCCAGTCCTTGGAGCTTTATCCTGATGAAAGGCCTTTTTTAGTCATGCTTCCCAGAAAAGTGCTCATCTCTCAGCTCAAATTTTGGTCTCAAAAATGGGTTTAGACTTTAAAAAATAAAAGCAGTAAGAGAATAACAATAGTACCTACCTCAAAAGGTTGTTGTGAAGATTAAATAAATTATCTATAAAGTGCTTAGCACAGTGCCAAACACATAAGACATGCTCTGTACATGTCTATTGTTACATTATTTTAGAATATATTCACATGTACATTTTTCTTGTTTTACTTGTGTAACTTACAACATACATAATAAGATACAGACTTTGTAATAACTTGCATATAAGCTGGGCTGATATTAGGTTATGCCCAACTTTCACAGGAATTCTATTTTTTTATTTCACATAACTCCCATAAAAAAAGTGGGGAGGGCATAGTATAATGCTGTTACAATTGTATGTTCTGAATTATACAGTACTAGAGGCCTGTTGCATGAAAAGATTCATGCAATAGGCCTGGGTCCCGGGTGCCAGAGGAAAACCAGTGCCGCTCCGGCCGGAGCCTCCTTCACAGCCCTTGCTGCTCCGGCCGGAGCTGCCTTCAGTCTTCACTCCGCCACTTTGTGCCTATGTATGCAAATCAACCGCCATCTTTGTTGGCGGTTACTTTGCATATCTCGCTGATTAGCCAATGGGAGGCGTAGCGAAGGTACGGTCAATTTCAATATTTGTCTATTATTAGATAGGATATTCTTGCTAAGGGAGAACTTCTGTTTTCTCTAAGCATCAGTGAGAATTCAATCCTCCTCTTACAATTGTACACATCTGGTGACTTGAAAAATTTTTCAGAGATTGGCCTCTGACTCTGTTTTTTTAGGTCTTGTTTCTTGTCCACAGCCACGTACCCAGTCCGATGTGCTGTAGGTCCCTTTCATCTGACGTGGTCTCTGAAGCATTGTTTCAGGATGAATTGGCACAGTAGGCAGAGAAGCATTCCTGGATGGTTGTAAAATACCTAAAACTATCCTGGGGAACCAAACTAAGTGTAATCCCAACGCAACTTCTCATTAGCCAGATCTCCAAAATTCCCACAGATACTGGATGGCACCTGACAAAAGGGAAACACGACAGTAGAGAAACCTGAATGGAAAGAGATAGCATTTTAATTAGTTACAGTAAACATACCTTACATTTAACATTTTTCCAAAAATGTGACTGTGTGAAGTCATTTTGGGGTCCCTCTAAGCACCTTGAAAGATGTTATACAAGTAGTTGGCCCTGAAGCTTCAACTTGGTTAGTTTTGTGGTAAATCACTTCACAAGTATGAAGTGGGATTGTTCATGTAAAGGACCTAGGACTGTGTCTAGCTCTCTCCTATGTAGCTCCCAGGAAATTTGCTACACTCATAGGAAGCTGAATTGTCCCATCATATTGCATGAGATGAAAACCTGACCCCATTCAGCTGCCAGTGCAATAGCTAGAGAAGACATTAAGTGTGAACTGATTCTCAGTCCTGAGATCCTTTAGTGTTTCTACAAGCTGCATAGATGGCTGTTTTTCAAAAGGAATCTAGCGGCAGCCGTTGTTGCAGCTGAGTGGCAGTGAGGGTACCGCGTGTGCTGACTTTTGTCCACATGCCCTCTCCAGCTCACCCATCCCTGCTCTGGCTTGCTCTGTGCCCAGGAAGCCGACCTTTATGTTCTGTCTTACACACACTTCCCTGCCCTGGCTTCCTGTTGCCTTTGGCCCATGGGAGGTACCAGCAGGAGACTGGTGAGTGGGATGAAAGAGAGGGTGAGACACTTATCTCCCCACAGTTTGCTGATGGTTCTGGCCTGGACTGCAAGCAGCTCCGGCTCCTGGTGGGTGGCTCCTCTTCCAGGACTACAGAGCTTGCTGTTCCAACAGCACTGCTTCTACCCTTTGTTCTCATTAGGCCTAAAGTAGAGCCTCCTGCTGTCGTTAGTCCCTGGGTGCCCGCTATCCCTTGTTAGTTCCGTTAACCTGTCCACACCTCTGTAACTAGTCCCTTCATTAAAGTCTTCAGTCAGTCCTTTCGAATGGGCTATTTCCTGCTGGATCCACAACTGATACATTGTTCTGACCCCAAATACTCTGCCCTGTCATTTATGGCTGTATTACCTTTTCTTTCTTCTGGTATGCTGAGATAAAAGGTGTTGCTTATTTTCTTCTTCACAGAGTGAGTCATGGAAAATGTGTAGCTAATTTCCTCCTCCCATAGTGCAGCCATAAAACTGTGCAAGGTTCTTGTGGAACTTGGAGGACAGGTCTGCTTGTTGACCCAGCTAATTTTCCCCAGGCATGACATGTCCCTCAGTGTATTTAGCCTCTCTTTGAAGTCTCCAAGTCTCCATATGTGTTTATGTAACCACTTAGCTCTCTCCTATGTAGCTCTAGGGAAATTTGCTACACTCATCACAAGCCGAATTGTCCCATCATATTGCATAAGAGGAAAGCCTGACCTCATTCAGCTGCCAGGGCAATAGCTGGAGAAGACATTAAGTGCAAACTGATTCTCAGTCCCAAGATCCCTCCCCTCCATGAGTCCTTTAGGGTTTCTCAAAAGGAATATCGTTTTCTTCTGCCCTTAGAAAATTCTTAATCTGGACATTAGAAATGCTTCTGAGAGTCGGGAGAAACACAGTAAGAACTCACTAGCACCATGTTTATCTGTAGTAAGAGAAGGGGAAAGGAACGAGCAGATACGGAGCATCATATGTTTTCTTCTTCAGACAGCTGCAGGCAAGGGCTCCAGAGACTGACTTAGACTCTTAGACCAACCTAGAGTCTCTGTGACAACACTGCCTTTGAAAAGTGCTCCTCAGGCTCCTGCCCCATCTGATAGCCATGACCACCCATGTATTTCTTGAATGTCCAAGAAAGCTCACACCTGACTCTGTCCTAGGCTGCACTGCTGACCTCTTTCCTTCCTACAGCCAGTATTCATTGAGAGCCTCTGATGAGGGAGGCCCTGTTCAAGGTGCTGAAGATACTGCAGTGAATGTGACAAAGTCCTTACCCTCAGGAGCTTACATTCTAGTAGGAGAGGCAAAAAATAAACAAGTAGGTAACTAAATATATGCAGACATCTATAATACATAATAATGTTAGTGTTAAGTGCTCCATGGCAGTATTACAAAGTCAATTTATTATAACTAATAAATATCTTAAATGATGTTGGTATGCAGACAATAATTAACATAGCAGGCTTGAGGCTGCTGTGTTTAGAAAGGCTGCTTGCAAGGCTAGCCCTTGGCTGGCGTCTGGGAACTTGAGTGGTAAACAGTTCTCTATACTGACAGAGAAGGAAGTGATAAGAGTGGCTCACTGTGCTCAAGATGTCTGAACACCTGCTTTCCCTTTGGGAGTCTGGAATTTTGTTATGTGTTAGGCAGAGAGGGCCTATGTGACCAGCCCCCAGTGAAAACCCTGGGCACCAAATCTCTAATGAGCTTCCCTGGTAGACAAGCTTTCACACATGATGTCACAGTTCATTAGGGAAGAGTTAAGTGGGGCCTATGTGACTCTGTTGGGAGAGGACTCTTAGAAGCCCGTGTCTGGCTTCCTCCAGACATCACCCATGTGCCTTTTTCCTTTGCTGAATTTGCTTTGCATCCTTCCATGGTAATGAATCCTGGCCATGAGTTTGATTATTTGCTAAGTCCCCAGAAGCGAGGGTAGCCTTGCGACACACTTGGGAACTCCAGAATTTCTAGAAACATGATGATTAAGGAGGCAATCCAATTGAAAGATGCTGGTGGGATAGCTAAGAGTGCCACATGAAAAACTGGGATGGATCTCAAAAAAGCTATTATTTAAAACAAATACAGAATAACAACAAAAAACTTGGGTAACACCTAAAGGATATTTAGGGGAAGCTAACAGCTCCTCAGCTGAGACACCCTGGCATTGGTATAACCTAAAACATTGTGGCCACACGGTATTCTTCCTCTGTGAGTCAGTAAGCTCCTTGAGAAAAGGGTGTTACAAGATCTTTGTATGTTCCTACTCAGAGAAGGTCATTTAGTAGAATAATGAGATGAATAAAATCTTATCTTTAAAAGTTTTAAAATTTACAGGAGCTCAGAAAACTTAAGCAGAGGACCCATAATCACATAACCAGCCAATGGTTGAAGGACGTTTTAAACCTCTCAATTTGTTTTAAGTTTTGTTCTGTCAGCAAAATAGACCTGGATTTGAGGCTTTGTGGTACCCTATTATGTTTACATAGAGGTTCAACAATAAAAAAAAAGCATGAGCTTCTGCAGTTATATTCTTTTAGTTTCTCTTGGAAACCGCTGTCCATTTAATTGACAAAGACCTTTTAAGACATAAAGCTCTGGATTTCAGCAGCAGGATGGAGGATGTGGGTGGGAATGGATGTATGTGTCCCACCCCCTGTGTTTGTGGTACCAACACAAAGAGATTTACAGGTGGGTCCCAGGCCCAGCTCCCTGGGCAGATGCAGTGGAGGGTCTGGTGCCAAGGCAGGCCTCTGGGCTGCAGAGTTGGGATTACCCTTTCCATCTTGCTGTGCTCCTCACTTTTCTTCCTTTAATGCTTCTCTTTCTGTCTCCGTACTTTCAGACTTCTCCGTTCCTCTCTTCTTTCTCTCTTTTCTTAATTCCCTTCCTTTTATCCCTTAATTCTTTCCTCCTTCTCTCTGGCTCTATCTTGATAGCATCTTCTCAATTCATGCCCTCCCCTTTGCTAGGCTCTGGACTCTTCCTCTGTCCTGTGCTATGAGCTTCCTTGACCAGACCAGAACGAGCACTTTTAGTCAGCTGAAAACTGGAAAAACCAACTATGGTAAGAGTCTTCTTGAACTAAGTATTACCTTCCTCCTGATGCTAAAACTTGGGTGTCTAAAGATGATACTAAAAGTCCCCTGAAGGTCTCTAGAACATAAATGCCTTAAAGATGACAGTGATACATACTTTTTCACTGGGTCTGTATTTTTAGCCACAGTATTTGCCACCCCTAAAGATAGTATTGCCATGTGTTGTAGTAAATACACTGCATACCAAAGGCTAGAAAAAAATCACTCAAACATGCAGACTCGTGTCACTGAGAATTCCCAACCTCCAGCCTCAGCTGGGCCCTTGAGATCATTCAACAACCCTTGTGGTGGTCCTCAAAGAGACCCTGCTCTCCTTCCTACCCAGGAACTCTGACAAACCTTCACCCAAATTCACAGTTCTCACATTTAACAGATGACCCTCTCTCTATTATGAAAGTGATTAGAGCCCGGCCAGTGTGGCTCAGTGAACGGCAACCCAGGAACCAAGTACAGTGGGGCCTTGACTTACGAGTGTCCCGACTAACGAGTTTTTCGAGATACAAGCGTCTCTTGGCCAATTTTTTGCTTTGAGTTGCGAGCTAAAATTCGGGTTACGAGCCAGCTTCAGATACCCCACCGCTAGTTGGCACAGCAAACATCACAGTGAACGCCACAACATCAGCCCAGCATCACATGTCTCACTTGTTCACTTTAAGATTTGACATACGAGTAATTTGAGTTATGAGCTCCGTCACAGAACGAATTAAACTCGTAAGTCAAGGCCCCACTGTAGTCATTGGTTTGATTCCCAGTCAAGACATATGCCCGGGTTTTGGGTTCTATCCATAGGAGGCAGCTGATAGATGATATTCCTCTTTCATCAATGTTTCTCTCTCTCTATCCTTCTCCCTCTCCCTCTAAAAATCAATAAAAACATATTTTTTTAAAAAGGAAAGTGATAAGACATAAGGATTTGATTTACAAACTTATCTTTTTCCCATAATTTTCTCCTCTCTACCATTCATGGGAATAAGGGTTCCTTAGCCAGGCCCTTCCCATACACTCTTGATCACATTCCCTCCCATATCTGGCACCTTCTTCTATGCATTATCATCTCTTTTATCCATCACCAATTTCTCTCCTTTCTATTGGCTTTTTACATACAATCCATAACTATGCTCCAAGACTTCCTTTTGTAAAGAACAAGGCCATTTTTACCTCCCCATGCCTCTAAATACTCCTCAGATTTCAGCTGCCTTTTCCAGCCAAGTATGTGGAAAGAGAAAAATTAACTTGCTACTCCATTTGCTCACCTTCCATTCACTCCTCTCACCCCTGAGATCTCACTTCCATTATTCATCCCTTTGTTGAAAATGATTCTGGCAAAGATCGCTAATGTTCTTCATGTTAATAAACCCAATAGGCACTTTCCAATCCTTATCTTATTATACCTCTCTATAGTACTTAACACTGTTGAACTTCTCATTACTGAAATTTTTTGGCAACTAGGACATTTCTCTTCTGGTTTCTTTCCATTTCTCTCACTGTGCTTCTTGATCTTTCTATGGGATCCTCTTACTTTATTTACCTTTTAAGCTGGGAATTAAACACTCATGTATCTACCAGGGCCAGGCAAGTAATACAAACAAATGAAGCAAGTATGTGAAATAGCAACACCATAGTAATAATTAATGGAGTTGACATTACTTTAGTTTTAGAAAGTGGTGAGTAGTAGAAGCTATAAAGAATTGGAGGACATATATCCCATTTAAAAGGGGAAGCTGTGAGAAATTAAAACTAGCAATATAGTAAGTGAATGCTACACAGACACACTCCCAGAACCAAAATGGAATTACAACTAAAATACAGAAGAACCACCCTGAATAAGCAACTGAAGACTAGTTGGAGAGAATCCTGGAAACCAAGGATGGAAAGTGGATACCACATAGAGACTGGTAGGAAGGGTAGAGGCACGAACGGGCTGGCTGGGCCCCCACAGGCAGCAGCTGACGTTCCAGAGAGATTTCTCACCTGTGGGGGGGTTGCCACTGAGAACTTTGTGGTCTAAACCCCAAGATAAGCCTACTATCAGAGAGCATCAGAACTGAGAATGATGCCCACATAACATTTGGTTGTGAAAAGCAGGAGGTTTGCTGTCTGCCAGCAAGAGACAGCTGGAAATGCAGGCACCCTTTTAAAGGGCCATCACAGAAAATTTTTGTGTGCAGCCACTCACCTTGGCCTCTGGCAGAGGAAGGGCAGAATGGATTGGAGCTGTGTGAGCAGAAGCCATGATTGGGGGCTCTGGAGTTAGAGCTTGGAGGGCAGATACCCAGGTTCCCTGTGCTGAGCCATTCCCTCATATTGTGGAGGACATCTTTCTCAGGCAGACTTTTGATACCCTGGCAGTTTTTGCCTGGGGGGAAGACAATTACCCCACCCTATTGGAAAACCCCTAGCCCCACCCTGTGAGCTTTCTGAGGCCCATAAAGAGACTGAGAATAACAATAGCCTCCAGGCAAAAGCAACTGCCTCTCCCTGTTAAAAACCACTCGCCACACCTGTGGATGATTACCTTAGGCTGCTCAAGACTGAATCCAATTTTCAGGCAAAGGTGGATCTCTGTAGGTTTTAGTCTTTGCCTGATTCAATTAGTTAGAAACAGTGTTTGACACTGTTCTTCACTAGAGACTGGGAAGCATAGCAGATTTGCCTAATACATAGTCACAAACAGGCAGACAAAATAAGGAGACAAAAAAACAACAACCAAATGAAAGAACAAGAGAATTCTCCAGAAGAAGAGCTAAATGAAATGGAGATAAATTTATCAGACATAGAGTTCAGAATAATGATGGTAAAAATGCTCAACATTCCGAGAAATGATATAGTAACTATGAAGAACAGTGGAAGGAACACACAGCAGATTAGGGGAAGCCAAGGATTGCATCAGTGAATTAGAAGACAGGGTAGAAAAATTACGTAATCAGAGAACCAAAAAGAAAAAAAAAACAGGAGGGCAGCTTAAGGGAGCTGTGGGACAACATGAAATGTAACAATATTCACATAATAGGTGTGCCAGAAGGAGAAGAAAGTGAGCAGGGAATAGAGAAAATGTTTGAAGAAATAATGGCAGAAAATGTCCATAACGTGGTGAAGAAAAAAGTCACACAAGTTCAGGAGGCACAGAGAGTCCCAAGCAAGAAGAACCCAAACAGGCCCACACCCAGAAACATCATAATTAAAATGCCAAAAATTAAAAACAAAGAGAGAACCTTAAAGGCAGCAAGAGAAAAGCAATTTGTTACCTACAAAGAAACTCCTATAAGGCTGTCAGCTGATTTCTCATCAGAAACTCTACAGGCCAGAAGGGAATGGCATGAAGAACTCAAGGTAATGAAAAGCAAGGTTCTGAAACCAGTATTACTATATTCAGCAAGGCTATCGTTCAAAATAGATGGTGAAATAAAGAGCTTTCCAGACACACACACACACACACACACACACACACACACACAAAGACTAAAGGAGTTGATCACCACCAAACCAGCACTACAAGAAATCTATAGGGACTGCTGTAATGAGGAAAAATATATGTAGAGAAAAACAGGCATACAAAATTAAAATGGCAATAAATAAGTATATATATATATATATATATATATATATATATATATATATATATAAACTTAAGCGACTGGCCTACCAGCTGACTGGACGGTAGCTATGATGTGCACTGACCACTAGGGCGAAGATGCTCAATGCAGGAGCAAAAACCACAGGCATGGAAACATGGAACAGACTGATGGATCTCAGAGGGAAGGGAGAAGGGGCGAGGGTGGGAAGAGATTAACCAAAGATCTTATATGCATACTAGAAGCCCAGTGCACAGATTTGTGCACTGGTGGGGTCCCTCAGCCTGGTTTTCTGGGATCAGGCTGAAACTGGCTCTCCAACATCCCCTGAGGGGTCTCAGATTGTGAGAGGGCGCAGGCCAGGACACCACCGGTGCACGAATCCATGCACTGGGCCTCTAGTCTATCAATAATAACCTTAAATGTAAATGGATTAAATGACCCAATCAAAAGACATAGGGTACCTGAATTGGTATAAAAACATGACCCAATTATATGCTATCTACAAGAGACCCACCTCAGAACAAAAGACTCACACAGGATGAGATTGAAAGGATGGAAAACAATTTTCCATGCAAATAGAAAATTTTTAAAAAGCTGGGGTATCAATACCCATATCTGACAAAATAAACTTCAAAAATGAAGGCCATCACAAGAGACAAGAAAGTTCACTACACAATACTAAAAGGATCTATCCAATAAGAGGATATAACCCTGGTAAACATATATGCAATCAACATAGGAACACTTAAATACATAAAAAACAGTTCTAGATGACTTTAAGGAAGAGGTTGACAACAATACAGTCACAGTAGGGGACTTTAACACCCTGTTGACTTCACTGCATATATCTTCCAGACAAAAAATTAACAAGGAAACAGCGACTCTAAAGGACACACTGGATCAGATGGATTTAATTGACATTTATAGAACATTTCACCTCAAAGCTGTAGAAAGTACATTTGTCTCAAGTGCACATGGGTCATCCACAAAGATATATCATATGTTAGGACACAAAACAAGTCTATACCAGTGATGGCGAACCTTTTGAGCTCAGCGTGTCAGCATTTTGAAAAACCCTAACTTAACTCTGGTGCCATGTCACATATAGAAATTTTTTTATATTTGCAACCATAGTAAAACAAAGACTTATATTTTTGATATTTATTTTATATATTTAAATGCCATTTAACAAAGAAAAATCAACCAAAAAAATGAGTGTCATAGGTCCACCATCACTGCTCTATACATTCAAGAAGATTAAAATCATATCAACCACCTTCTCAGATCACAATGGAATGAAATTAGAAATCAACTACAGTAAAAACACTCAAAAACATTCAAACACATGGAGGCTAAGTAACATGTTATTAAACAATGAATGGGGAAAGAAAATGGTGGCCAAATAGGTAGACGTGTCATGCACCTCCTCTTGGGGCCAGTCTGGAAAAGCAACTAAATCAGAGAATATCCACCAAGAATTAACAAATTAGACACAGCTGAGGAGACAATTTTTAATAAGGAAGGGCAGAGGATGACTGGAGAATGGTAGGAGTGAGGATCTAGGCTGGAGAGGGACGCCTAGCCTCCGGGCCAAGAGGTTGAGGTGGAGGCTGCATTGCACCAAACCTGTGTGCCTTGGTGACAGGTGTAATACCCAATTGTGAAAAGGAAAAAAGAACAGGCCTGCTGGTGGCCAGAAAATCTACACCTGGAACCAGAGCCTCAGAGGACTGGGCCCTGAAAGATGGCCTGAAAAGCAGCACAAGTGACATGGTGCCATGGGAGAGAAACCCAAAGTTTTGTGGTTGTTTTGCTTTTGCTTTGTCTTTGATTTTACTTGCTAAACCCAGAATATAGGACTTTTCAGTTGCAAAAACTAACCAAAGGCTCTGGTGCAGGGAGAGGCACGGATTTCTGGAGCCTGAGTAGAGGCTGGGCAGGGAGGCAGGGCTGAGAGACATGGCCAGGACTCTTCGTAACCCTCCAAACCCAAGCGGCTATTTCTCCCCCAAAAAACTAGCTCCTCCCAGTGGTCTCAAGGCAGGGAATACAGCTTGCAACACCCTGCCTGCATTTAGAACTATGCAAAGGAAACAAAGGTTCTAGATAGCCCCAAAGAGCCCTCAGTGGCTAAATGGGAAGAGGGGCTGGTCCATCACACTATCCTGGGAATAAGACTGACAAAAACTTTCCAGTAA
>NW_005871223.1:449636-463014 GCF_000147115.1 Myotis lucifugus
GAGAGAGAGCTTCAAAGAAAGAGAATACAGGCCAATAATCCTGATGGACATAGATGCTAAATCTCAACAAAATAATAGTGAATTGCATCCAGCGTTATATTAGAAAGATCATACACCATGACCAAGTAGGATTTATTCCAGGGATGCAAGGTTGGTACAATTCCCACAAATCCATAAAATGTGATACATCACATAAAGCAAATTGAAAGACAAAAACCACATTATCATATCAATTGATGCAGAAAAAGCATTTGACAAAATCACCCTTTTTTGATAAAAACCCTCAACAAAGTGGAAATAAGGAGATCATATGTTAACATAATAAAAGCCTTATATGACAAACCTAAGCCAATAGCTAACAGCATACTCAATGGGCAAAAACTAAAACCATTACCCTTAAGAACAGGAACAAGACAGGGATGCCCACTTTCACCACTCCTGTTCAGCATAGTATTGGAAGTGCTAGCTATAGCAATCAGACAAGAAGAAGAAATAAAAGGGATCCAAATTAGAAAAGACGTAAAACTGTCATTATTCGCATAGGACATGATATTGTACATAGAAAATACTAAAGACTCCATAAAAAACCGCTAGATTTAATAAAAATTTGGCAATGTAGCAGGATACAAAATTAACACCCAGAAATCTATGGCATTTTTATACACCAACTAGAGGCCTGGTGCATGGATTTGTGCATGGGTGGGGTCTGGCCGGCTGGCCCCTGATGGGGGTGGGGGGGGCTGATCAGGGGCAGAGATGGCAAGGGGTGGAGCTGTGGGCAATTGGTGGGCCAGCCCCACCCTCGATCAGGGTGGGGGCCAATCGGGGGAGGGGCCAGCCAGGTGAGGGGCTGCGGGCAGTTGGCGGACCAGCTCTGCCCCCTGGTCGAACTCCTCATCGAACTCTGGTTGAGGAAACAATTTGCATATTAGCCTTTTATTATATAGGACTAGTGGCCTGGTGCACAAAATTGTGCACATTGAAAGGGAATTAATTAGAAGAAATATTTTAATATTGCTATTTGCCCTTTCTCTATAGTAGAAGTGTAAGAGATGAAAGGAAATTAGTAAAATGTATATGAAAATAATATATAAATTTATTAATAAATAAACAATAACAACATGATATAACAACAAAGACATGATATAAAAACAACAAAAACATGTTATAAAAACAACATTGATACAAAACAATGACTGATAAATTGATTAAACTTATTCTAATATCTCCCTGTATACCACATTAAGAGTGAAAACACTTTCAGAGTGCTTGACTAATTTCCCTTGTGATAAAGTATTTACGACTTTAACTTTAATGTCACACGCTCTTCAAACTTGAGAGAAACCAACATATAATTGCCCATGTCCAAAAATGGGTTCAGGTAGGAATATTCCTACTCTGTCTAGAGTTTGTCCTTGGATTTATTAATAGTCATGGCAAATGCTGGCATCACAGGAAACTGTCTTTGAATTAATTTAAATGGGAGGCCAGTGTCAGATGGGGACAAATCAATTCTTGGAATCAGAACAACCTGTCCTTCTGCAGATCCTGTTAACACTTCAGCTTTGATTATGTTAGGTCATAATCTTTTGATAATAAATCTAATACCATTACAAAGATTCCATTTACTATTAAGATTTCTCAGTAGCATGATGATTGTACCCACTTTCAATTTTAATTTATGACACGGCATTCCTGAAGGAGTATTACTATTAAGAAATCTGATGGGAAAATTTTCCTTTTCAGCATCATCTGTTGAATCAATGGAATCATCACTCAAATATGTGTGAAAATCTCCATTGAGTATATCCAAAATTTCTTCATTTAATTTTAAACGTGCTCATTTTTTGGACAAAGAATAGCACATTTAAGTATATTTTTAATATTATATATAGATATAGTATTTCCAAAGGTAACTTCAATAATAGATCTGTTAGACCGAGCTGGTTTGGCTCAGCGGATAGAGCGTCGGCCTGCAGACTCAAGGGTCCCAGGTTCGATTCTGGTCAAGGGCATGTACCTGAGTTGCGGGCACATCCCTAGTGGGGGGCGTGCAGGAGGCAGCTGAATCGATGTTTCTCTCTCATCGATGTTTCTAAACCACTATCCCTCTCCCTCTCCTTTCCTCTCTGTAAAAAAATCAATAAAATATATTTTTAAAAAATAATAATAATAGATCTGTTACAAATCATTTCACAAGGGATTACAATAATATCCATTCCTAAATGAAAACTGCTATCAAGTTTGCCATTTCCAAGTTTTACTAACCATTCGCTGTAAGAAGAATTCTCTGATCTGATATTTGTTTTAAGAGACAACTTTCTGAAACATCCCCAAATATTACAGTACTTTAAACTCATCTGTACTATGGCTGATCACATAGCATGCGGCACAATACTGAGACATTGTCAAAAATCCCCTCCGAGAAGGAGAACTTTCCCAACAAATGCAACGTTCAAATTCATAATTTCTCTTAGTAATCTGTCTATAGCATTTATAGCATGACTGGATGCCATGGTGCATTCATTAATAATGAGAAGTTTGGCCTTTTTTAATGGTTTTAGCAACTTCATTCTTTATATCAAGTCTAGAACTTAAAGTATCATTTAATGGAATGGGTAATTTATATTGGGAATGAAAGGTTCTTCCACCAAGAAGTAAATTTGCAGCAATTCCTGGGGGTGGTCTAGAGGGGGTTAATGAGAGGAAATGGGGGACATATGAAATAATTTCAACAATAAAAAAATTTTAAGTTACAAATAAACAATAGAAGTGGAAGCTTATACTTAGTTTTGGCAGAATGTTGCTATGTAAAAGTGCAAGCCCAGTGGATCCAGAACTCCTGATTTTAAGAGAATTTAGAAATTTTTATTTTCTGGTGAAATATACTGATTTTTACATGTTGTTAGAGATTTCACATTTGGCTATGTCAATCAAAGCAAACATGCTGAACTTGTTTGTAAAATTTGCCTTAAATATTGGTGCACCTCTTAGTTGTATCCTGATCCTTTACTGTTTCTTTAAATACTCTTCTTGTAGTAGCTCATCTCTTCTCATGATTTTAACTCCCATTGAGGAACTAAGACCCCATCTCCCAATCTCCTGTGACATTGAGATGCATTAATCCAATTATTTGTTGAACATTATAATTGCATGTTTAATAAGCAATTCAATTTCTACATGTTCAAACTTGAACTCATGGTTTCCCATACATCTCCTCTACCCTCTCAGCTAGCTATATCACCATCTTTCTAGCCATTCACTCCAAGTTTCTGGGCATTAATCTGAATTTTTTGTTATTGTTGTTCTCTGTCACTCATGGCTCTCCACAACCAAGGCCTGCCAATTATACCCATTACAATGCTTAATCTGTCCCATCCTTTTACACCCTCAACATCTCTTGCTTAACTGAATATGTTAGATTCCAGTCCATTTGTTTGCCTCCAGATTAGGCATCTGAAGAATCCATTCTTCCTACTGGGGCCAGAGTGATAAAGGCAGATCTGATTACTTTCCCATCTCCTTGAAGCATGTCAGGGCTCCCTATTTCCTACCACAGGGGTCCTCAAACTTTTTAAACAGGGGGCCAGTTCACTGTCCCTCAGACCGTTGGAGGGCCGGACTATAGTTTAAAAAAAACTATGAACAAATTCCTATGCACACTGCACATATCTTATTTTGAAGTAAAAAAACAAAACTTCAAAAAAAAAAAAAAGGCTCTCCTAACTTCAAAAAAAAAGGCCCTACTAACTGCAAAATAAAAAAAAAATAGACCTCCTCACTTCAAAAAAAAATAAATCCTAACTTGTTCTTACCTCGGTCCTCAGGCAGCAGCAAGCTCTGCACAGGCAAGCTCGTGACTCTGTCTGATCACACCCGAGACTGAGAGGAGGAGTCAAGAGACAGAGAGAAGGAGGGGAGTCGGGAGAGTGGGGTGCACATTCCACACATGCGCACTGCGGGCCCAGGATGAGTCAGCTGCTAAGCAACAGGCAGCAGTGGCAAAAACACCTGGCGGACCGGATAAATGTTTTCGGCGGGCCACATGTGGCCCGCGGGCCGTAGTTTGAGGACCCCTGGCCTACCATGTCAGGCCCAAGATGGAAAGTGAGGTTTTCAGTGACCTTACTCCCTTGTCTAGTACTTGATGCTCTAATACTGCCCAATTACCTGTAGCCCCTCATACACCACCAGGCTTCCTGTGTCCTTAACTCTGCTCTTTCTGTCCTGTCTTCCCACATTCTTCCCAGTACCTTCTAATTCTTACATTCAAATTGCATCTCTTTCTGGGAACCCTTCCCTGAATTTCCAGTTTGGGCCAAGAGGCCTTCACCTGGGCACCCATAACCACTGTGTTTATATGTTATAATTCTTCCTATATCACATTGTAATGGTGTGCAGAGGTGGGTGTTTTCTCTCTTCAGCCAGCAAGCTGCCCTGGGATAGAAATCATACCCTGATTCATTTGTGTTCTCTGCTTCCACCTTAGCATCTAATACAATTATTGGCACATGACAATGACTCAGTAAATATAACTATACAAAACTGAACTAATACCTCAGTTGAGGAAATGGGAGCACCAGTCATGGCAGTTGGCAATAATAAGGGGTCAGAAAGAGGTATGAGATTCTGCACAAAACTTCAGAGGAGTTTTATGTATATGTATAGTTGTAAAACCACAAGAGGAAAACAGCTAAGTGGTAGTACACTGAAATCCCAGAAGATGGGGTTATAGCCTCAGCAGAGACTAATGCAGTCTTGGCCTGTAGTAGTTGTATCCTGGTGTCCAGTTTAGAGGAAGAAATCATTCTACTATTCTCTATTCTGGTCACCCTACATCCTAAATGCTGTGTCCAGGTCTGGGTGCCTCATGCTTGCATGACCACCTGAGCCATGAAGACCAGCATGGTGAGAGCCCAAAACCATGTCCCTGAAGGGGATGTTAGAGAAGTGGGGCTGTTTGGTCTCAAACAAGAAAGTATTTGTGGAAATCTGAGAGGAGTATTGAAACATTGGAAGGACCCTCATTTGAAAGAAAAGTATCTAATTCATGAGGCACCAGAGAATAAAACTGGGACAAATAAATAAAAGCAAATGACAATCCCATGTCAGAGACAGTTGTCTAAGTATCAGGTCTGTCCAGAAAGAAATAAACTGCTTCACTGAGTAATAAACTCCATCCCTGTGACTGTGTGAGGAGCAGCCAAGCATTCAGCTGCCCATGCAGTTTCAGAATTGCCTGGACTGGATGCCAGTATATGACTTTCCGGTACTAAAATTCTGTAGGATTAGCAAAACCATCTTTCTTTCCTAAGGAGAAACTTAAAGTTCTTTTCTCAAGTGAAGATGTGGAGAGACAAGAGCTGTCATTTGATTTCAGAGACCTTCATGGCACTGTTCCTTCCACTTGAAAGACTTCACAGTCAGCACTCTTGGTGTTCCCCAGTCACATCCTCCTACTTTCCTTAGACTTGGATCTCTATCCACAATACATTCTTCAATCATTCACAGTTTCCTGGTCCCCCACTTCCTGTGGGCTGCAGGAGTTTGAAGAACTTCCTGGGAACCAGGGGTGACTCTGGAAGGCCACAGAAGTGTAAATGACTATCCTGTGACTAGAGGTTGGATTATTCTGCATCAGTGCCTCTGCTGCTTGGAACTAGGTGGAAGGGGACTTCTTAACAGAGATTTCAGCATGTTCTTCTAAGTTAAAACCCTCCCATAAGACAGGGGAGGTTTGGATTGCCCCACTCTTAAAAATACAAGAATAAAAGACAAGGTATAAAAATAAAAGAGAATATGTCAGTTCAGTAGGACTTGGAGTGGACTCCTCAGAAGTAATCCAGATCTGGAGATAAAGTTCTATTACAAAAGAATTTTACTAGAACCTGGAGCCGGCCAACTTCTTTCTGGTTGTGCTTCCCATTGTCCTATTTTCTCTTGAGAAAACTCACCATCCCCTGGAATCCTGCAGTTGGTCTTGAAGGGAGAGAACAACCCCAAGGGATAGTGGATCCAGGAAGAGAAGGAACCTGGCCCCTGGGGCTTAATCATAGAGGGTGGATTCCCGGAATGTCCTCCTGCCTGGCCTGGATTCTAGTCTGCTCCTCCTACCTGGTCATCATGGACACTCCTGACTTCTTTGTTTCATTGCCATCACCAACCCTGTGTCATCCATGTCCTCTAGCCCTGTTTTCACTCCCAGGACCTGAACAGCTGCTGTGAAAACTTTGAGAATCTGCAGACCAGCTGAGCCAGCTTTCTACAGCCCTCATATGTTTTTGTACTAGATGTTTCCATCTAAACACTCCGCATAGCCCTAATCCCCCTCCTAGAAGACCTCATCTCCCACTTTAATAATATATCAACTGTTCCATTTGCAGTCACCTGCCATTCAGACTATCCCCTGTTTACAGAGGGAGTATTTCTCTCAGATCTAGGAAGAAACTGTTCCCCTAAGCTCTCGATTTAGATTACTCCTGTCTGCTTGCTCCTTCAGTCCTCCTCCTCAACTCTGACTTCTGTCTTCAAATCCAGTTCTGTACCCCTAAGTGCCTACAGGACCCATGTGCTGAGTGTCATCACATCACCAAGTCCCCTGACCCTATAGGCACCAAACAGAACTTTTCATTCATCAGAACCATCATCCAACATCACCGTCACCAACCCATTTACTCACATTCCTCCTTCCCTCAGAACCATCTGGTCACCACTAAGTGATGAGTATGAAAGAAATGGCAGGAGCACAGCAGAGATGTGACTCCTCATGGTCCAGGCCCAGAACCACAGGCAGCAACTGCTTCCCTCCAGACTTCTGGTAATTGACAAAAATTAAAAGGCTAATTTGAGTCAGTATGCAGGGCGAGGCAAAAGTAGGTTTACAGTTGTGAGTATGCAAAACACAGTTTATTCTTGTATTATTATTTATTAACTAGGACCCAGTGCAGGAATCCATGCACCTTGAAAGGAACTGAATTGGCACAGGATCGGGTCTCGGCCCATCCTCTGTGCCCCCGTCCAGCCCCTCCTGCTGTGGTCCCCGGTCCCCTCTCTACTGGCAGCCCCACTCCCGCCGCCACCGCTCCCACACACTGATGGCGCTGCCCTACTCGCACCCGCTAACAGTGTAGAGCAGCGGTTCTCAACCTGTGGATCACGACCCCTTTGGGGGTCGAACGACCCTTTCACAGGGGTCGCCTAAGACCATTGGAAAACACATATATAATTACATATTGTTTTTGTGATTAATCACTATGCTTTAATTATGTTCAATTTGTAACAATGAAAATACATCCTGCATATCAGATATTTACATTACGATTCATAACAGTAGCAAAATTACAGTTATGAAGTAGCAACAAATATAATTTTATGGTTTGGGGTCACCACAACATGAGGAACTGTATTAAAGGGTCACGGCATTAGGAAGGTTGAGAACCACTGGTGTAGAGTGATTGGGGCCGGCACCAGCAGCATATGTGAGCAGGGCTGGTGTTGGCAGCGGGTGCGAGTGGCGTCTGCTGCCCTGATCACCCCTCAGGAGCGGGGGGGGGGGGGGGGAGAAGCCCTGAGGGGGGATTTGGGCTGGCAGCTGCTGATGGCGCCAAGAATCGGGGCCAGCAACAGGCGCCAGGAGCGGTACTGGGCGGGACCATGGTGTGTGGGAGCAAAGAATTTTCAGTAACCACCAGAGGCTCGCCCCAAATGACAGCAACCAGCACCCCTCCTTGGTCTGGTGCCCCCGCTCACCTGCTCCATCATCCCACCATGGCTGACGCCCACCATGTTCCACACTCTACTGCCTGCTGCCGATGCCTGCCATGTTCCGAGTGTGCCCCCTGATGGTCAGCACACATCATAGCAACCGGTTGTTCCACCGTTCGGCCTATTTGCATATTAGGGTTTTATATATATAGATTATTGTATTATTTTCTATGCAAATAACTATAAACCTACGCTTGCCCCACCCTGTAATTTTGGTATTCTTTTACAAACAAAATGCATTCCAAACTTGTACACCAGTTCCACCCAACTTTAGAGCCAGTGTTCTTTCTGGAATAGCTTCCTGAGACTTTCCACCAGAATTTAGAACAGATCTTGGTACATAACCTGCACTCAAATATTTTTTAAATGAACAAATGAATGAATGACTAAATTTGACATACAAAATTTTTTAAACAAACAGGTTCAAAGTTTAATTTTATGAGAGCACCTAGGAGATTTCCAGTCTTTGAAATTTAAATATAAATAATCTTATGGGAAATATTTTTTTATAAGCAGAGGCAATGAATAAATTTTGATTAGACTAAAACTTTTTTTACAACTACAATAGTTTAGGAATTTTCTGGTCTGTCACAGGGATTGTTAGGATTGGGTCTAACACTTTTGTAAGCCCAGGGATTACTAATCAGCACATGTTTTTATTTGGACCTTGTTAACTGCTCATTTGGCAAAATGCCAACATGGCTAATCACTTCCTGGATTCCTAAAGCTCTATGTTTTTAACAAGAGCCTTCATTTCTTGGGCTAAGCTGTTCCAAAGTGTTCAATAACTGAGGCATAAAGAATGAGTTTTCAGAGGGACAATTTCCTGACCAGGTGACTGGAAAAGTGTAGCTGTCAGTAGTAGTATTTTATGTGGTCTAGCAGCCAGATTTTGATGACAAAAAGAAGGCATTGCCTGAAGTTATAGTTTGGAAAAAACTGAAGCTTCATGTTTTCTCAGTCACTTGTATCCGTGGTTGTCAAACTCTGTCCATTTTGCAGTTGCTGATGCCAATGTGGGCCAGTGAAACTGGTTTCAAACTGTATTAATAAAAAAAACTTATTATTTTTCTCTTTACTTAACCTAATAATAAGGACATGTTGTAAATTTGCATTAAAAAATGTCTACTAATAAGTACTGCTTTATTAGTTTCATATGTTATGATTCCTGTGAGGTTTTACTTTTAAAAAGCCTCTTCCATTAAAAAGATTGAAAACTGCTAAAAGGTCAACACAATGGAGGACGTTTGCCTAGGGAAAAGTAAGATTCCCTGCCTTGGAGAGAAATTTTAAGAGTTAATCAAAATTTGGGAAAGCATTTAGCACAATGCTTGGTACAAAGGTTAATAAAGTTTAGATGAAGGAAGGGATGGAAGGAAAGGTAGGAAGGAAGGAAGGAAGGAAGGAAGGAAGGAAGGAAGGAAGGAAGGAAGGAGGGAGGGAGGGAGGGAGGGAGGGAGGGAGGGAGGGAGGGAGAAAAAAAAAAAAAAAACAAAAAAAAAAAAAAAATTGAATTTATTCCCTCCACTTGATTTACTGGAGGGGAGGGGAGGGGAGGGAGGGAAGGGACTTAAAAGCAGGTGCCAGATATCTTTGGTTTGCCTCTCTAGATACAGTGAGTGGCTGCATATCCCCAAAATAATTTTTACTTTCGCACGCGCGAGCGCACACACACACACACACACACACACACACACACACACACTTTATATCCTCAGAGGCAGCTCTCTGGAGACCTCCAGCTGGGTTTGGCCATTGGGTGTCACCATCAAGATATCTGATGGGTTATTAATTCCTTGCCAGACTTTGTTTTTGCAATTGTATTCCTCTAACCCAGCCGTGGGCAAACTACGGCCTGCGGGCCGGATCAAGCCCGTTTGAAATGAATAAAACTAAAAAAAAAAAAAAGACCGTACCCTTTTATGTAATGATGTTTACTTTTTTTTTTAATTAAATCTTTATTGTTCAGATTACATTTGTTCCTCTTTTTTCCCCCCCTAACTCCCCTCCTCCCAGTTCCCGCCCCACCCTCCGCCCTCACTCCCCACCCACTGTCCTCATCCATAGGTGCACGATTTTTGTCCAGTCTCTTCCTGCATTTCCCACTCCCTTTTCCCCCCCAAGAATAGTCAGTCCATTCCCTTTCTATGTCCCTGATTCATTATAATCACCAGTTCATTCTGTACATCAGATTATTTATTCACTTGATTCTTAGATTCACTTGTTGATAGATGCATGTTTGTTGTTCATAATTTGTATCTTTACCTTTTTCTTCTTCTTCCTCTTCTTAAAGGATACCTTTCAGCATTTCGTATAATACTGGTTTAGTGGTGATGAACTCCTTTAGCTTTTCCTTATCTGTGAAGCTCTTTATCTGACCTTCAATTCTGAATGATAGCTTTGCTGGATAAAGTAATCTTGGTTGTAGGTTCTTGGTATTCAGCACTTTGAATATTTCTTGCCATTCCCTTCTGGCCTGCAAAGTTTCTGTTGAGAAATCAGCTGACAGTCGTATGGGTATTCCCTTGTAGGTAATTGAGTCTCTTTCTCTTGCTGCTTTTAAGATTCTCTCTTTGTCTTTTGCTCTTGGCATTTTAATTATGATGTGTCTTGGTGTGGTCCTCTTTGGATTCCTTTTGTTTGGGGTTCTCTGCGCTTCTTGGACCTGTAAGTTCATTTCTTTCACCAGGTGGGGGAAGTTTTCTGTCATTATTTCTTCAAATAGGTTTTCAATATCTTGCTGTCTCTCATCTTCTGGTACCCCTATAATTCTGATGTTGGTGCGTTTGAAACTGTCCCAGAGGATCCTTACACTATCTTCGTATTTTCGGATTCTTTTTTCATTTTGCTTTTCCGGTTGGGTGTTTTTTGCTTCTTCGCATTTCAAATCTTTGACTTGATTCTTGCGCTCCTCTGGTCTGCTGTTGGGTGTCTGTATAATATTCTTTATTTCAGTCAGTGAATGCTTAATTTCTAGTTGGTTCTTTATCACAACATTGAGGGTCTCATTAGATTTCTTGAGGCTCTCATCAAGTTTATCGGCAGTTTCTAGCAAATTATTGAAAGCCCTCAAAAGTGCGTTTTTTAGCTCTATATCCTCCATTTGTCATGTTTTTTCGTCTCCGCATTTTTTATGCTTTCTTGGTGCATCCCCTTGTGGTCTTTGTGCGCAGTCTTGTTGTAGTTAAGCCTTAATTGTTGTCGGCAATACTAGGGGTGAATTGACCTCCAGGCTAACTGGCTATGAGAGTCAGCTGTGTCTGCAGTGGGAGAGCTTCTGTGCTGAATCTCTAGGGCGGTGCTAATCTAGCCTTTGCCTGAGGCTATCCGGCAAATGCTTCTGTGCAGGGCTTGGGCGGGGCGGGTCCCAGGGGATCTACAGGGCGGGCGGAGCAAGCAGTTATGGCTGCTCTCAGTTCCGTCCCCAGCGGCTCTGCAACCGCTGCAAACCTCGGAGAGAAAGCTGCCTTCCTGCTTCTCCCATTTGAGTCTGGGTCCCTAGAGACTCGCCCGGATCTGGAGCTCAGAGTCTGAAACTCCCTCCCGATTAAAAACAACAACCGCGCCCTCCACCGCCAACCCGCTCCACATGCACTCTGCACCTTAGTATTTCACCTCTGCACTGCGCCTCCTCTGAGTCTCGGTATGGATTTCTCTTTACTTCTAGTTGTAGAATCTCTCCTCAGCCAGCCTTCCTGTGGTTCTGGATGATGTCCGTTCCGTCTTTTAGTTGTATTTTTGAAGTGGTTGTTCGAGGCAGCAAACTCCAGCATTAACCTATGCCGCCATCTTGGTTCTCCAATGATGTTTACTTTGAATTTATGTTAGTTCACACAAACACTCCATCCATGCTTTTGTTCCGGCCCTCCGGTCCAGTTTAAGAACCCATTGTGGCCCTCGAATCAAAAAGTTTGCCCACCCCTTCTCTAACCACAGCTCTGGACTATGAGCCCAGCCTCACCATCACCCAGACTGGCCTCAGACACCACCCCAAACACTATAGCCACACCGGCCAAAGACCTGCGACCTCATCTGCAGATCCACAGATACTGGGACTCCAGCCTCCTTGGACGCGGGCTCCTGTGGGTCCCAGAGTGCTCCCCCCTCCAGCCAGCCCACAGCATCAGTCCCAGGCACCACATATCCCACCAGTGAGTCTGGACTGCGCTCCCCACCCACCGAGCCCATTGCATTGGCCCTGGCCCTGAGCATCCTGCAGGCAAGCCTCTGACTGCGTTCCCTGACTGCCAAGACCACAGTGTGGGCCCTGGGCCACACACATCCCACCTGCAAGCCAGGGACAGCACCCCCCACCTGCCAAGCCTGAGGCATCAGCCCTGGCTCTAGTGTGTCTCAGTGCCTGGACCCTTCCATGAGAGCAAAAATGGGGAGACAAAGAAACAACCCCCAAAGGAAAGAAAAGGAAGAGTTGTCAGAAAAGGAACTAAATGAAACAGGCATGCAATATGTCAGAAAAAGAATCCAGAATAAGGGTCATACAGTTCCTAAACGGGCTGGATGAGAAAATCTAACACTTACATAAGAATCAGGTGGAAATAAAAAGTAATATAGCTACAATAAAAAACACTATGGAAAGTTTCAATAGTAGACTAGAAGAAGCAGAGGACTGAATTAGCAAATTAGAAGACAGAGCAGAGAAACACACCCAATCTGAACAGCAACTGGAGAAAAAAAATAGAAAGCAAAAGGAGAGCCTAAGGTAGCTTTGGGACAACATGAAACGAAGTAACATATATATAACTAGAGGCCCAATCCACGAAATTTGTGCAAGAGTAGGCCTTCCTTCCCCCGGCTGCCAGCACTGGCTTCCTTCTGGAACCTGGGACCCAGGCTTGCTTCCCTCCGGCTGCTGGCAGGCACCGAGGACCTGGGCTTCTCTCCCTCTGGCTGCTGCAGGCACCCAGGACCCAGGCTGGCTTCCCTCCAGCCTCCCACAGGTGCCCGGGACCTGGGCTGGCTTCCCTCTGGCTGTCCGCAGGCACCCAGGACCCAGGCTGGCTTCCCTCCAGCCGCCTGAAGGCACCCAGGACCTGGGCTGGCTTCCCTCCGGCTGCCTGCAGGCACCCAGGACCTGGGCTGGCTTCCCTCCGGCTGCCTGCAGGCACCCAGGACCCAGAATGGCTTCCCTCTGGCCACCCACAAGCACCTGGGACCCAGGTTGGCTTCCCTCCGGCCGCCCGCAGGCACCTGGGACCCGGGCTTCCCTCGCAGCCCCAGCTTCGTCTGGAAGGATGTCTGGTTTAATTCGCATATTACCCTTTTATTATTATAGATAGGGGTGCCAGCATGACAAGAAGAGGAGCAAGAATTAGAAAACCTATTTGAAGAAATAATGACAGAAAACTTCCCTGATTTGGGGAAGAAAGAAGTCACACAAGCACAAAGAGTCCAAAACAAGATGAACCCCAAAAGACCCACATTAATGACAAAGAAAGAATCTTAAGGGCTGCAAGAGAAAAACAGAAAATTACCTACAAGGGAACTCCCATTAGACTGTCAAAAGATTTCTCAACAGAAACACATCAGGCCAGAATAGAATGGAATGAAGTATACAAAGTGATCAAAGCAAGGAGCTGAATCCAAGAATACTCTA
>NW_005871223.1:463114-482483 GCF_000147115.1 Myotis lucifugus
AAAAAAAAAAAAGAAGAAGAAAGAAAAGAGTAGGAGGACCAGCCAAAGAATAAAAAATGCTACAAACAAGTACCTATCAATAATAACCTTAAACGTAAATGGATTAAATGCTCCAATCAAAAGACATCAAGTGGATGAATGGATAAGAAAACATGACCCATATATATGCTGTCTACAAGAGACCCCACCTCAGAACAAGGGACTCACACGGACTGAAAGTGAAGGGATAGGAAAAATTTCTTTCAGGCAAATGGAAATAAAAAAAAGCTGGGGTAGCAATATTTATATCTGATAAAATAGACTTCAAAGTGAAGGCCATAACAACAGATAAGGAGGGCCACTTCATAATAATAAATGGATTGATACAATAAGAGGATATAACTCTGATAAACATATATGCTCCCAATGCAGGAGCACCCAAATACATTTTTAAAAAAACTTCTAGGAGAGATTGACTATAATAGTACAATCATAGTAGGGGACTTTAATACACCACTGACATCACTGGATAAATCCTCTAGACAAAAAATCAGCAAAGAAACAGCAATCCTAAATGACTCACTAGATCAGATGGACTTAATTGACATCTTCAGAACATTTCACCCCAAAGCTACAGAATATACATTCTTCTCAAGTGCACATGGGATATTTACAAAGATAGGCCACATATTGGGACACAGGTAAAGTCTCTTCAAATTCAAGAAGATTGAAATCATATCAAGCTTCTTCTCAGATCACAATGGCATAAAATCAGAAATCAACTACAATAAAAAAAAATAAAAAACTCAAACACTTGGAGATTAAATAGCATGCTATTAAACAATAATTGGGTTATAAAAGAAATCAAAGAAGAAATTAAAACATCCTGGAAACAAATGACAATGAAAACACAACAATCCAAAACCCTATGGGACACAGTGAAAGCAGTCCTGAGAGGGAAGTTCATAGTACTACAGGCCTACCTAAAAAAAAAAAAAAAAAAAAAAAAAAACAAGAAAAACTGGTAACAAGTTATCTAACCCAACAATTTGAAGAACTAAAAAGAGAGTTACAAGAAAAGCCTAGAGTCAGTCAAGGGAAGGGAATAATTAATATCAGAGCAGAAATAAATGACATAGAGACCAAAATACAATACAAAGATCAATAGAACCAAGAGCTGATTGTTTGAAAGGATAGAGGGGATTGATGAACCTCTAGCCAGGCTCACCAAGAAGCAAAAGAGAGGACCCAAATAAACAAAATCAGAAATGAAAGAGGCAAAGTAACAAGAGACCTCACAGAAATACAAAGGATTGTAAAAAAAATACATGAACAACTCTATTCCAACAAACTGGTCAACCTAAAATAAATGGACATATTCCTAAAAAAATACGACCTTCCAAAATTCAATCAGGAAAAATTAAAAAATCCGAATAGGCTGATAACTATAGAAGAAATTGAAGCAGTAATCAAAATACTTGCAGCAAACAAAAGCCTTGGGCTTCACAGGGGAGTTTTACCAAACATTCAAAGAACTAAAGCCTATCCTCCTCAGACTATTCCAAAAAATTCAAGAGGAAGGAACACTTCCAAGCTCTTTTTATGAAGCCAGCATTACCTTACTACCAAAACCAGATAAAGACACTACAAAAAAAAAAAAAAAAGAATTACAGGCCAGTATCTCTGATGAATATAGATGCTAAAATCCTCAACAAAATTCTAGCAAATTGGATCAGGCATTACATTAGAAACATCATACACCATGATCAAGTGGGATTTATTCCAGAGATGCAAGGATGGTACAATATCCACAAATCAATAAATGTGATACATCACATAAACAAACTGAGAGATAAAAATCACATAGTTATATCAATGGATGCAGAAAAAGCATTTGAAAAAAATCCAACATGCTTTCTTGATAAAAACCCTCAGCAAAGTGAGAATAGAGGGATCATACCTCAACTTAATGAAAGCCTTATATGACAAACCTACAGCCAACATCATACCTAATGGGCAAAAACTAAAACCATATCCCCTAATAACAGGAACAAGATAGGGATGCCCACTTTCACCACTCCTGTTTGACATAGTACTGGAAGTGCTAGCCATAGCAATCAGACAAGAAGAAGAAATAAAATGCACCCACATTGGAAAAGAAGTAAAACTGTCATTATTTGCAGATGACATGATATTTATACATAGAAAACCCCAAAGACTTCACCAAAAAATCTACTAGATTTAATTCCTGAATTTGGCAATGTATCAGGATACAAAATTAACACCCAGAAATCTATAGCTTTTTTTATACACCAACTAGGGGCCCAGTGCATGAATTCGTACACCTTGAAAGGAACTGTGGGTTGTGAGGCTCATCTTCCGTGCCCCCATCCGGCCCTCCTGCCATGGCCCCTGGTCCACTCTCTGCCGGCAGCCCTGCTCCCAATGCCGCCGCTCCCATACTCTGACAGTGATGGCCCCACTCGTACCCGCTGACAGTGCAAAGCGATTGGGGCCAGTGCCAGCAGTGGGTGCAAGTGGGGCCGGTACCATCAGCAGGTGCAAGTGGCAACTGCTGCCCCAATCACCGCTCAGGAGCAGGGGGAGGTAGAGAAGCCCTCAGGGGCAATTGGGGCCAACAGCCACTGCTCACACCCGCTGACAGTGCCAAGCGATTGGGACCGGCAGAGGGTGCAAGCGGCAGGTCTGATGTCAGCTGCAGGTGCGAGTGGGGACATTGCCAGCAGTGGGTGTGAGTGGTGGCTCCGGAGCTGGCCATGGGTGTGAGCAGGGCTGGTGCCACCAGCAAGTGCAGGTACCGGGTGGGACCATGGTGCACAGGAGCAAAGAATTTTCAGTAACCACCAGAGACGAGACTCGATGACAGTGACCGGTGCCCCGCCTTCGTCTGGCACCCCCTGCTCACTTGCTCCATCCTTCTGCTGCGACCGATGCCCTCCATGTTCTTCACTCTGCCACCTGCTGCTGACGCCCTCCATGTTCCATGCGCGTGCCTCCTGGTGGTCAGCGCACATCATACGACCAGTTGTTTGGTTGTTCGGTTATTCTACCTTCTGGTCTATTTGCATATTAAGGTTTTATATATATAGATAATTAACTCACAGGAAGAGAAACTAAAAAACAATCCCATTTACCATTGCAACAAAAAAATTAGGATACGTAGGAATTAATTTAACCAAAAAGGTAAAGGACCTGTACTCAGAAAATTACAGGATGCTAAAAAAGAGATAGGTGAAGATATAAACAAATGGGATAATATACCATGTTCATGGATTAGTAGAATCAACATCATAAAAATGTCCATACTACAGCCCTAACTGGTTTGACTCAGTGGATAGAGCATCGGCCTGTGAACTGAAAGGTCCCAGGTTCGATTCCAGTCAAGGGCATGTACCTTGGTTGTGGGCACATCCCCAGTAGGGGGTGTGCAGGAGGCAGCTGATCAATGTTTCCCTCTCATCGATGTTTCTAACTCTCTATCACTCTCCCTTCCTCTCTGTAAAAAATCAATAAAATATTTTTTTAAAAATGTCCATACTACCCAAAGCAATTTATAGATTCAATGCAATCCCCATTAAAATACCAAGGGCATACCTCAAAGACTTAGAACAGACTCTCCAAAATTTCATCTGGAATAAAAAAAGACCCTGAATAGCTGCAGCAATCTCGAGAAAGAAGGACAATGTTGGAGGGATCAGAATACCAGATATCAAGCTGTACTATAAAGCCACTGTCCTCAAAACTGCCTGGTACTGGCACAAGAACAGACATATAGACCAATGGAACTGAACAGAGAACCCAGAGATCAACCCAAGCCATTATGCTCAATTGATATTTGACAAAGGAGGCAAGAGCATACAATGGAGTCAAAACAGTCTCTTCAATAAATGGTGTTGGGAAAATTGGACAGATACTTGCAAAAAACATGAAACTAGACCACTAATTTACACCATATACAAAATTAAACTCAATATTGAATAAAGGACTTAAACGTAAGACGGGAAGCCATAAAAATCTTAGAAGACTCCATAGGCAGCAAAATAGAAGACATATGTTGTAGCAATATTTTTACTGATTGCTCCTAGGACAATGGAAACTAAGGAGAAAATAAACAAATGTGACTACACCAAAATAAGAAGCTTCTGCACAGCAAAAGAAACCATCAACAAAACAACAAGAATGCCAAGTGCATGGGACAACATATTTGCCAATGTTATCTCTGATAAGGGTTTAATCTCCAAAATTTATAGGGAGCACATACAACTTAACAAAAGGAAGATAAACAATCTAATTTTAAAAAAATGGGCAAAGGACCTAAATAGACACTTTTTGACAGAGGACATACAGAAGGCCAAGAGACATATGGAAACATGCTCAAAGGCACTAATCATCCGAGAGATGCAAACCAAAACGACAATGAGGTACCATCTCACACCTGTCATATGGCTATCATCAACAAATCAACAAACAACAAGTGCTGGAGAGGATGCGGAGAAAAAGGAACCCTCATGCACTGCTGGTGGGAATGCAGACTGGTGCAGCCACTGTGGAAAACAGTATGGCATTTCCTCAAAAAACTAAAAATGGAACTCCCATTTGACCCAGTAATCCCACTTCTAGGAATGTATCCCAAGAAAACAGAAACACCAATCAGAAAGAATATATGCACCCCTATGTTCATAGCAGCACAATTTACAATAGCTAAGATTTGGAAATAGCCTAAGTGCCCATCAGCAGATGAGTGGATTAGAAAACTGTGGTACATCTACACAATGGAAGCCACTTTCTGGACAGCCTTAGTACTATCATATCCAAAGAAATTTCGACATCCCCAAATCATTGACTGCAATGAAAATATCAACAGAATCCTCCCAAATATGCACCAAGGGAATTCCTCTTACAACACACAGCGGCATTTCTTTTTTAAAAAAATACATTTTTATTGATTTTAGAGAGAGAGGAAGGGAAAGGGATAGAGAGAAACATTGATGTGAGAGAGAAATATTTATTGGTTGCCCCCTGTATGCACCCTGACCGGGAATCAAACCCACAACCTGGGCATGTACCCTGACTGGGAATTGAACTGGTGACCTTTTGGTGCATGGGACAGTGCTTAACCAACTGAGTCAGGGCCAGCTGTACTTCTTAAAATCTTTTCCCCCTATGTTTTTTTTTCTTCTTCTTCAGATCTCACCTTACAGCAGCACAAATACCTTTACCCTTCTCTTTTTCTCACAGACAACTCCCTAAATTCTAAATTCAGTCAGCAATTGTCCTTAAAAATTCCAAATGTGTCAGGTTTATTTTTCACTTTTAAAATATTCATTTTTACTTTATATATGTCTATACCATTTTACATGATTATAAATATATCAACATTACTTTTTTAGTGCAGCTATTTCTTTCTTCCCCTTGGTCTTTCCTTTCTTCTCACTTTTCACCCTTTGTATTAATTTTTTATTGTGTAAGAAATTACAACAAACTCAGGGCCTTAAAACAACACCTATATTATCTCCCAGTTTCCATGGGTCAGGAGTCTGGGCCTGGATGTTAGCTGAAGCCTCTGCTCAGGGCCTCATAGGCTGAAATCAAGGTGTCTTAGGGGGCTGCAGTCTCATATGGTTGTCGGCAGAATCCATGCTCTGGGCTATAGAACTCATGGTTATCAGCTTCTACTGGCCAGCAGGACAGAGTCTATGTTGCTCCAACTCTGTGCTCTCAAAGAAGATCCAAGCCTTCTAAGAGTTCACGTGATTAAGTCAGATCCATCAAGGATAATCCCCTTTTTGATGAATTCAAAGTCAAACCTAATTACATCTTCAAAAATGCCTTCACCTTTGCCATATAATGTACTCACAGGAGTGATATCCCATAATCTTCACAGGTTTCACCCACACTCCAGGAGAGTGAACTCTGTAAGGGTGAGGGTCATTAGGTAGTCACAGATTTTTGCTTAACAACATCACCCCTGTATTACTCTTCTATCATTGGTAACAGATATAGTGGCTTAAAATAGAAATTTTTCTCTTGTAGTTATGGAGGCCAGAAATCCAAAATGAGTCTTACAGGGCTAAAATCAAGATGTAGGATGTAGGCAGGAATAAGTCCTTCTTGAGGCTTCAGAGGAGAATCTGTTCCTTGCCTTTTCCAGCTTTTGGTGGCTGCTGGCATGCCTTGGTTTGTGGCTGCATCACTCCAACTTCTGCTTCCGTCATCACATTAGCTTCCCCTCTTCTGTCTCTTTGATCACCTGCTTCCCTCTTATACTAGTAAGAACCCCTGTGGTGACATCAGGTCCACCTGAAAATCCAGGATAATCTTTTCACCTTGATATCCTTAATTTAATCATACCTGCAAAGTATTTTTTGCCATATATGGCAATAGTCACATGTCTGAAGACTAGAACATGGGCATGGGGGGGGGGCATTAACCCTTTGAATGCCAACCAATATCTTAGGAACTATGCTAAAATTGCCAAGGCATTTTTGCTGATTTTCCTTAGGTGCCATCTGTCAATAAAGAGTGAACTACTAGCATCTAATAGGGACACTGCTGGAGGAGCGCAATCACGCTCCCCAGCACTCTAGGGGTTAAGACTGCTTACTATATAATCCATGTTTTAATTTCTTGTGTTATCTTTAGATAGTTTTCCATGCTCAGTTCATTTTACACACACACATGATCACATATTTGCATGCACATGAACGTATACTAGATATTGATAACTGTTTAGTGAAAATACATTTATGCTATTTTCACTTTTTTGCATTTTCCTTTTCTTACTCAACAAAGCCTCATGGAAATCCCTCATGTTATTTGATTTAGCACTAATTTATTTTTTCAAATTTGCAGCATAACTTTGCAAGAAATGAATATTTTATCATGTATTTAATGATTCCTTTACTGATAGTTATTTCTTTTGTTCCAAGTTATGTTTTCATTGTTCCTGTCTTTGTCATACACACAATTTGTAATAAATATCCTCTTACAAAAAAATATCCTTGTATCACCTTTATTGCCTGGATTGGGTTCCCAGGAGTGGAACTACTAAAGCAAAGAATAACTGTATTTATTATTTCATATTTTTATAATTTCTAAAATCTTTGGGGGTAATGAATATGTTTTTTACCTTGATTGTGGTGATGGTTTCATGGACTTTATACATTTGGTAAGACTCATTACATTGTACATTTTAAATAAGTGTGGTTTATTTTACCTCAATTGTCCCTCAATTGTAAAGTTGTAAAAATGTAATAGGGAGGGAAAGTGCGTCCCTTGAGGAAAAGAAATCAGTTTTCTGAACAGCTAGACCAGCCGTGAATAAAACTAAAAAAAAAAAAGACCATACCCTTTTATGTAATGATGTTTACTTTGAATTTATATTAGTTCACACAAACACTCCATCCATGCTTTTGTTCCGGCCCTCCGGTCCAGTTTAAGAACCCATTGTGGCCCTCGAGTCAAAAAGTTTGCCCACCCCTGAGCTAGACGGTCTCTCTCATAGTTATATGTATGCTAGAGGCCCGGTGCACAAAAATTTGTGCACTGGCGGGGGGGGGGGGGGTTGTCCCTCAGCCCCACTTGTGCCCTCTCACAGTCTGGGACCCCTCGGGAGATAACGACGTGCTGGCTTAGGCCCGCTCCCGGGTGGCAGAGGGCAGGCCCAATCCCTAGGTGCAGCCCCTGGTCGGGCTCAGAGCAGGGCCAATTGGGGGGTTGGGGCGCCACCCCCTGTCACACTCAAGGCAGGGTCGATGGGGAGGTTGCTGCGCCAACCCCTGTCATGCACAGAGCAGGGCCCATCAGGGGGGTTGGGGCTCCGTACCCTGTCACGCATAGAGTAGGGCCGATAGGGGAGTTGGGGCACCGCCCCCTGTCACACACAGAGCAGGGTCCATCAGGGGTTTGGGGCGCCACCCCCTGTCACCCACAGAGCAGGGCCGATCAGGGGGTTGGGGCGCCTTCCCCTGTCATGAACAGAGCAGGGCGGATAGGGAGGTTGTGGCCCCGCCCCCTGTCACACACAGAGCCACAGGGTGATCAGGGGGTTTGGGCTCTGCCCCCTGTCACACTGCTCCAGGGGCCAGGAGGCCTTGCTGCTCCGTTGATCCCGGTGCTGGGAGGCCTCGAGGCTCTGCTTGATACAGGGGCAGTGAGGCCTCGCTGCTCCACTGATCCTGGTGCTGGGAGGCCTCGCTGCTCCGCTGATCCCAGTGCTGGGAGGCTCTGCTGATCCCGGTGCCAGGAGGCCTCGCGGCTCTGCTGATCCCGGGGCGTGAGGCCTCGTGGCTCCGCTGATCCCGGTGCTGGGAGGCATATTACCCTTTTACTATATAGGATAGAGGTCTGGTGCACGGGTGGGGGCCGGCTGGTTTGCCCTGAAGGGTGTCCTGGATCAGGGTGGGGGTCCCACTTGGGTGCCTGGCCAGCCTGGATGAGGGATGATGGCTGTTGCAGCTGGTCACACCCCCTTCATGTGGGGGTCCCCACTAGGTGCCTGGTCAGCCTGGTTGAGGGATGATGGCTGTTTGCAGCTGGTCACACCCCCTTCAGAGTGGGAGTCCCCACTGGGATGCCTGGCCAGTCTGGATGAAGGGCTGAGAGCCGTTTTCAGGCTGGCAGGTGACTGAAGCTCCCAACCGCTCCTTTTTTCTTTTTTCTTTTTTTCTGGGATTTATTTACCTTCTATGGCTGTCACTGGAACTGAGAGCCGGCTTTCTCTCTGAGGCTGGGCTCCAGCTCTGAGACCTCGGCTGCTGAAAGCAGGTATCTGGTTTGTTTGGGTTCTATAATCGAAACACTGTTTCAACTCCAGCTCTGAGGCCCGGCTGGCTGAAAGCAGGTTTCTGGTTTTTTTAGCTTCTATAATTGCAACAATGTTTCTTAAACTGCAAGCTCAGAGCCCAGCAGCAGCAGGCGGGGAACGTTGGCTTCCTCCATCACTGAAGCAAGCAAGCCTCCTGTTCGCTTCAGCTGCCTGGCTGCCGGCCACCATCTTGGTTGGCAGTTAATTTGCATATCGCCCTGATTAGCCAATGGGAAGGGTAGCGAAGTTACGGCTAATTACCATGTTTCTTTTTTATTAGATAGGATTTATGAATATCTTCCCAAATTTGCCACTTGTATGTAGTCAAATAGATCAATTAGGGTGAAGAAAAGCGTCTGGCTTATCAGGACTTGTCAAGAAGGTAGGTCTCCTTTCACAAAAAGGACTGACACCTCTCCCACAAGCAGTGGCTCAGATCCTGGAGGAATATCTTAGCTGCTAAGGTTTCCCCTGAGGAGTGTGGGGTCTTAACCCCAAGCCAGGCTCCCCAGCCCAGAGCACCAGGGCCAGGAAGAGGCGCCCACCTAATATCTGGCTGTGAAAATCATCAGGGATTCTGTCCACCAGGGAGAGACAGAAGTCACTAGAGACACAGGCACCCTCTTAAAGAGCCAACTCACAAAATCTCATTCACAGTCACTTAACCTGGACTTCAAAGGAGGGAGGGCAGAGCAGACCACAGTCCTCTGAGGAGAGTCAGGAGTTTGTGGCTCTCAGGCGAGAGCTGAAGGTACAGCCGCCAGGTTCCTTGTGTTGAATCCCTCTCCCAGACGTAGGCGCCATCTTTCTTGGATGGAGCACTCCCCTCCTTACTGTATCAGCCTGGGGCCATGCCATAGCCCCATCCTCTGGTCTCCCTGTCTTCCTTCTCTGTGGGTTCACATCCTGCTGAGAAGTCAGCTGTCTGGGCCAGAGAGCAGCAGTTCAGGCAGACTGAGGGGGTGTCAGTGACTGAGTTGTGTGGCTGTGGAATGGGAGCCATTCCCCTCACTTTCTCATAAATCTGAGATCTGCTAGTCCCACACTCCAGATCCTAGCGACCCCACCCTCTAAATTCCTGATAGTTCTTCTTTAGGAAGGTCTAGGTAGAATCCAGAACAGAGTGAGTGTGTGGATATGGGAAAGGGGCCCGTCCTCACATATTCCTCAAAGCCTGACCGTCACCTCCCCCTTGCATGAGATCCAACCCCCTCCCCACCCCCTCCCCAACCCCTCCCCCAGCCCTAACTCCTGGTGGCTGCCCTGCTGAGCTTATCTTAGACAGACTGAGTTGTGTGGCTCTAGGATGGGGCCAAAATTCCTTTGCACACTGGACCAGTGCAGAGCTCTCTCTTCAGATGTCCAAATCTTCGTCTGTCTGGGCCAGATAAACTTTGCTGGACTCACCCTGCTGAATCCCTGAGATCCTGTCCCAATACAAAGGTCTATGGGCACCTGGCAGGTGGCAGCTAGACTTGATATACCCTGGAATTATGCTAAGTGCCCTCAGACAGAACTGGCACTGAGTTTGAACGTGTATCAGTCTGGTAAACACCACTCACCCTTACCTGGTGACTCACTGAGAAACTTCCTTATGCAACTCCAGTACCGCCAAAGGCTCTTTCAGTAACTGAGCTTAACAGGAAGCAGGCTGAGGGAGGAGGACTTGGGATGCCTTGGTTCTTTTCATGATCTGCTTCCAGACTCAGTTCTAGCAAAGGCCAGCCTGTGGTGTGCACCTCCATCCTTCCCATGCACACCAAGGCCCAGAAGAGGCAGTCACAAACAGTGGATTGCTTTGTAGTTTCAAACAGGTTGCTCAGGGCCACTCACAGACAGCGTTTGACATTGACCTGCTCAAGAGTCCCTCCCAAGAGGCCCCAGTGACTAGCTTCAGATAGCATCAGACTAGGGTCCAATGAGCCTCAAAAGTGGCATATCAAGAGAGAGATCTTGGAAGGCACCAGACCTGCTGAGGCAAATTTTGCTTAATAAGGTCAGCTTCTGCACTGCAGCTTATACACTGTAGTTTGGGTCAATCCTCACAATAAGCCAGCCTGAAGGTTGACTCCTATCATAAATGGGGCCAATAGCAATCAAGATTCAATTACAACTGGAGGGCTCACATGACCCACACAAAGGACATACCTGGAGCACCTAGCTCAAGTGTTCAAGGAGACTGTGCCACTGGGTCTTACAAGACACCTACATAAGGCTACCCTACAAAGACTGGGAGACATAGCAGATTTACTTAATAGATAGAAACAAACACAAAGAGGCATCCAAAATGGGGAGACAAAGAAACATGAAAGAACAAGAGAAATTTCCAGAAAATAGCTAAATGAAATAAAGACAAGCAATTTACCAGATACAGAGTTCAAAAAATGGGTATAAGAATGCTCAAGGAACTTAATGAGAACTTCAACAGAGTTAGCAAGCATAAAAAAAGACACAGAAACCATAAAAAGAACCAGTCAGAAATAAAGACTACAATATCTGAAATGAAGAATACACTGGAAAGAATAAACAGTAGGTTAGATGAAGCAGAGGATTGAATCGATGATTTGGAAGACAAGGTGGCAGTAAACAACCAATCAGAGCAGCAAAAAGAAAAAAGAACTTTAAATAATGAGGTTAGCTTAAGCAGGTCTCAGGGAGTTATCAGGTTAACAGCACAGTTTATCAGTTCTTAACAAATCACCATTTGGCCATGTGTAGAGAGGCCTCTGCACTGACCAGGCATGCGAGGGAAAAAAGGGCCCCATCCTAGAGCCACATAACTCAGTCTGTCTCAGATTCTGCTGGAACCTCCTGGACGCCTGAGCTCAGCAGGGTGGGACCACCAGGAACCTAGAGGATGGGGCTTATGGGAAGGTGGGGGATGTCCCCTGCCCCAGAGTCACACAACTCAGTCACTGATACCCCCTGAGTCTGTCTGGCCCAGGCAGGTGACGCCTCCTCAGAGCATGAGCTCCACAAGATGGGATGACATGGAGTCCAGAGGGCGGGGCTATTGCATTTCCTTAGGCTGATGCCATAAAGAGGAGAGTGCTCTGCCCAAGAAAGATGGCATCTGTGGTGCCAGAGAGTGGCCCAGCCTAAGGATTCTGGTAGTTGTACTTTTAACTCTCTCCCCAGAGCCACAAACCCTGTTCACCAACCCCAGAGAATTAGCTTCAAGTGATAATTTGTGCATTGGCCCTTTAAGTGGGTGCCTGTGTCTCTAGCAGATTTCTGTCTCTCCTTGGTGGACAAAATCCCTGCTGATTTTCACAGCCAGATGTTATGTGGGTGCCTTGTCCTGGCTTTAGCACTCTGGGCTGGGGAGCCCAACTTAGGGTGAGAACCCTTGCTCCTCAGAAGGAACCTTAGCAGCTGAGATATCCCTCCAGAATCTCAGCTACCACCCCTAGGAGCAGGGCCAGCCATTTTTGTGTTTCCACCCTTCCTACCAGTCTAGATATGGTTTCTTCTGTAAACCCTCAGTTATAAGACTTCTCTTCAGCTAGTCTTCTGTTGGTGTTTCCAGTTAATTGTTCTATATTTTAGTTGTAATTCCTGTTTGGTCCTGGGAGGAAGTGAGTGTAATTTCTACTCACTCTGTGGCCATCTTAGATCTCCAGAAATTCTTATTTTATAAGTTTATAAGGTTACCTGAATATAATGAATTAATGTGTAACTTTTGAGAAGACCTAAGGCATCAGGAAGAAAATTGGGCATTACAGAAATCCATTTATATTTCCTGTCAAATATATAATCAATTTGCTTCAGATTTCCTATACAGAGCAGATACAAACACATCCCATACTGCTCCTGTGATTGCGTGGGGGAAGATTGACTTTATTAACATAGAGATCCCTAGAATTTTTCATTTTAAAACACATAAAAATGTTTTGTTTAAAGTTAACTTGTTAAAACAAAAGCAAGCAATAAAAACCTTAAAAAACAGTCCTTAAAACTATGATATTAGATAAAAAATATCAGTTCTATTGCAGTGGCCTATGGCATCCTAGTGTCTGCCACAGTGTCTAGATGGGGTGCACAGGGTGCAGAGACCCTAATCGGACTTCTGTGAAACCACCACAGACTTGTCACTTCCTGTGTCAATCCCCATAACCTGCTCCTTTTGCTTTTATCAAGCTAATAGTCTTTGCTCTCATTCCACTCCATAAGGCCTGTCCTGTCACTTTCCCATTTCCCACCAGTCCTTCTCATGCTGCTGTCCAGTTGTAGAATGATCTTGCTTATGATTTGCCTCCCAGCTTCTTTCCTTTATTTTGATATGTCCTCAGTTTCTACTTCCTTCATGGAAAGTAAGCAGATGAAATAGAATTAGAAAATATATTCTCAGCAAGAATCTCTCATATTTTTCCTTTATTTAAATTGTAAAAAAAGTAGTACAGGATGAAAACAGTATATCTTACCCTCAGTGAAAACTGGTTCTCTTTTCTTATCAGAATTTAATTAGATGGAATCATGTGCATACTGGAAAATAAATGGATTTTGTCATCAGTAGAACTGGATTTGAATACGGACCCAATCATTGACTAACTGTGGGATCTTGGGCAAATTATATACCTCTCTGAAGCTAATTTTTCTTATCCATAAAGTTGGAATAATAACATTCTATCTCACAACATGGCTATCAAGTTGATTATTTAAGTCATATGATAAGAGCTAGTATTTCCTTCTTAAGAAGTTCTGCATGGGAGAAAATTTCTCACAAATTACCCAATCTTTGACACTACTCTTCAGCTTAGTATTTCTTTCTAGTCTGTTAACAGGAGTTACAGAAAGATAAAAGATAAACGTCTGTTTTATGAGTGAGGAAACTGTGACCCACAGCAGTACAGTGACTTGGCCAGGTCAAGCCATAGGAGACTAGGATCTAATTCCAGAAGTCTTCGAATTCATTTGTGGAATATTTATTGAAAATTTGTCATGTGTCACTTGCCATGCTAGGCACCAGGAATATAAAACTAGAGTTCAAAATCTTCTAAGAGAGATAAACACATTCAACAAACCATAATATGATGTTATGTATGCTAATATTCCTCCTGTTAAAGAAATTTAGGGTGAGGGCATGTGCTGGGGGGTAGGAGTGGCCGGGGAGAGTTCAATTGGGGGGAAAAGGAGACACATGTAATACTTTAATCAATAAAGAATTAAAATAATAATAATATTGTAATAGCTATGTACGGGTTGGAGGGGTACTTGAAATATCAGGGGGACTACTCTGTAAAGTATATGATTGTCTAACCACTATGTAGTACACCTGAAACTAATACAGAATAATATTGAATGTGAACTATAATTGAAAAAAGATGGAAAATTGTATGTTAGTTTTTCATCACAATAAAAAAATAAAAATAATTTTAAAAAGAAAGAAATTTAAGAGCCCAGGGCTGCATTCGTTCCAGAATGTGAATGTGAAAATCAATTGATTTTTGTTAAAGAGGCTCCAGAATGCTTCAGGTTGAATCATAAGGGAAGGGAAGTGACCTATTATAGAATTTCCCCTCACCCTAAAGCCCCACCAATCATTCATTTACTCTTTAATCCAACAGACATTTATGGAGGCCCACTATGTGTATCACGCATGGAACCAGGTTTACAAAGATGAACATAGTTAAGACTGCTGCCTCAAAACTCAAGAATTTAAGAAATGTAAGTTGACAGCTTTCTGGGCCTTTAATATGTATATATTTTAAAGAAATCTTAGGAGTAATCTAAATGTAATGTCTTAATGCAGGTACTTAAAGAAAGTACTACAATTAGAACCTTATTACTTCAAATACAGTAAGTTCTCACTTAACCATAGGCTAATTGATATAAATAAGAGTTAAGTTCTTACGGCATCTCCTCAACATTAAAATGAAACAATCTACACTAATAAAAGACAAAGATGCTAATAGACCGTACCTTCGCTATGCCCACCAGCCAATCAGAAGAGTATGCAAATTAACCCAGCAAAGATGGCCGTTAAATTTGCATACTGCAGGTGGGGCAGGCAGCGCCAGACGCCACCGGTGGGATCCAGGCCTCAGATTGGGGAACGGGGAGGCGGGACGGACAACGCCAGATGCCACCCGGGGAGGCAGAGCCGGCAATCGCCCCAGCCAGAAGCCTGAGGCCTGGGCAGGGGCAGAGCCGGTGATTGCACAGGGTTGGGGGTCCCCTGCCCAGGCCTAAGGCCCAGGCCAGAGGCCATAGGCCTGAGCAGGCAATAGGAGCAGCCTGGGGGTCCCCTTCCCAGGCCTAATGCCCCAGCCAGAGGCCTGAGGCCTGGGTAGGCGATCGGAGCGGGCTGGGGGTCCCCGTCCAGGCCTAATGCCCTGGCAGAGTCCTGAGGCCTGGGCAGGTGATCGGAGCAGACTGGGGGTCCCCTGCCCAGGCCTAACACCCTTCTGGCCTGGGCAGGGGCAGAGCCTGTGATCGGAGTGGGCTGGGGGTCCCCTGCCCAGGCCTAACACCCCAGCCAGAGGCCTGAGGCCTGGATAGGCAATCGGAGTGGGCTGGGGGTCCCCTGTCCAGGCCTAATGCCCCGGCCAGAGGCCTGAGGCCTGGGCAGGGGCAGAGCTGGCAATTGCACGGTGCTGGGGGTCCCCTGCCCAGGCCTAATGCCCCAGCCAGAGGCCTTAGGCCTGGGCAGGGGCCGAGCCAGGGATCGGTGTGAACTACAGAGGAAACACCATTTCTGACCACTCATTGGCTAAGCTCCCTGTATGCCACTGGTAATAATTCTTAGTTACTTGGGTAATAAGAATCCAAGAAGGTGATGTAGGGTTTTTCCACCTCACTCCTGGAGAAAAAAACGAAAGTCTGCTGCTGGAGGGGCTAAGAAATGTCATATCCTGCCCTAGCCGGTTTGGCTCAGTAGATAATGCCTCGGCCTGCCTACCACAGGTTCTGGGTTCAATTCTGACCAAGGGCATGTACCTAGGTTGTAGTCTCTTCCCTGGCTGGGGCCCAGGTCAGGGCTCATGCAGGAGGCAACCAATCAAAGTGTTCCTCTCACTTTGATGTTTCTCTCTGTCTTTCCCTTTCTCTTCCACATTCTCTAAAAATCAATGGAAACATATCCTCAGGGGAGGATAAAAAAAAAGAAAGAAAGAAAGAAATGTCATATCCTATGAAAGACACATCTTGAAAATGCCAACAGAAAGTTGTCATTTTTTCATGGTGAAGGGACTGGAGTCAGTGTTGATGAAAACACTTTGGTGCTGCGGTGACTAGCAGTGGCTACAGCAGCAGGGTGATGGGGCTGGCGCCTTCCCCTGATCAGCCCAGTCGCCTCCCACAAAGGGAGGCCAGACCTCGGCTTAGTCCCGCTCCCCAAGGGGAGCAGGGAGCAGGCCTAAGCCATCAGTAGGGCATCCCCTGTGGGCTCCCAGTATGTGAGAGGGGGCAGGCTGGGCTGAAGGACCACCCCACCCCCCAGTGCACGAATTTCATGCACCAGGCCCCTAGTATTAAATAAAATGACATTATTTGAGAACTTGCTATATATATCTTCGATATAGGGAAAACTTCTCCTTTGAAATTCAGGAAAAAACGGTGATTCTTATAACTTGGTCAAGATTCATATTTACTCTTTGGCTATCATGAATAAGCAGTCTAAATTGCTATGGTCAAGAACTGATTTCTAATGTATGTCAACCTCATTGCAGTTGACTTTCAAATCTCAAATCTTTTCTCTGACCCTGAAATAGAAATTATAAACTTGACATGCATATGTATATTATATATATTACATATATATAATTTTTCACCAAGTTATACTAACTCAACTAGTTCACCACTGTTAAAATACAGTTGTGAAGTTATCAAATTAATGTTACAACAAAATCAATATCAATGGGTTTTTCTTTTGTTTTCCCCTGCATCTTCTAAACCATTTTCTCTTAAAATAAGCCAACCTCTCAAATGTTAGGGTGTTAGTGTCAGCACATAATAGAACTGATGGACTAATCAATTTTTTGCTTTTTAACATTATCTGCAGGGCCTAGATAAGCATTATTTATTCATTTTTATTTGGAACCAGCTTCATGAAACCTCATTGAGGGGATGTGAGAACTATTTTATTTCTATAAATACCTTCTGGTAGTGGGTATAGCATACAGGAGAGAAGTGTTGCTTTCAAAGATTTATAATTACCTCAATTACAATACTTTGAAAAAGAAGTGGAGAGAATAATAAATATTCTGTTGATGCCTTTCCTTCAAGATTTGTTAAGATTGCACTCCCCAAAATGTTTCTAGTGTTGAGTAGAAAGAAGAAGAGCTCATAGTGTTTTTATTTTCAATTTCTTTTTGCAATATCACGAGGTCTGCCATGGATGGTAAAACTGTCAAAACAATTTGTGATAGAGAAAAACTCAATTTTTAGAGCATAATATCTCCATACAGTGTTTCTGCAGCCTGATCTGAAATTATCCATTTAAGTCAAGATGCCTCTCTACTGTTAGAGACTAGTACAGTGCACTCTAAGCAAGGATTTTAGACCTTAGAGTTTTGATAAAGGAACTGGTGTTTGTTAGAAATAATGTCTTTTCTAGGGAAGCTTAATCACAGGAAAATCTTTCTTAAGTAAATGCTCCAGGAAAGGGCAAAAATCGACTGCCTTGTAGAAAGGTCTTTCCCTAAAGGTCAAAGCCACTTTCACTATAAAGTGCAGAGAGTTATTTATATAGAGTAGTTCAGAAGTAGTGAGACATGCCACAGCTCCTTTTTTTCTTTACTTTAATATGGAAAGACAAAGTCACATTTAAAATCGGCACTCTTCTTGAGGTGTGTATATAAAGGCCAAATAAAATCTGCTTTCAGATTAAACTCTTTCAGTGATACTAGTACTACCAAAAAGGAAGCATGGGTTACTGGTATCTCTTAACATGCTGTTCATCTCAAGGTACTGGAATAGCATAGTACTTCCTATTGTTAAAAAAGGAAATGAGGTGATATTATTCATATTGTAAAATACAAATTTGGATGATTGTCTCTCTTCTCTTCTTGCATCTCTAACTCTCTTCCCTCTACCTTCCTGGTATTACAATTTCTGCCTCACATGCATTCTACTAATTATCTGGAGGTAGATCAGAAAATATTTCTGTAAATATAGGACAGGAAATACTCCATTGGTATGTTGATATTTTAATGTATTCCACTAATCATAACTGTTAGTGTAATTCTTTCATTCATATTAGGGTAACAGAGTAAGTTAAAGTAGAATAAAGTTGGTACCCTTCTGTGCCAGATAACAGCATTTGGAAAGATTCATGCCTTACCCAACAAGACCTCCTACTCTGATTACTTAAAAACCTGCCTTTGAACAGAAACTGCTACTACAGTTCATGTGGTCTTTATAACTTAGATTTGTTGGCTCCAAAACCAACAAGATGCTTTTTCTTAAACTGAAATACCTCATTACACATTATAGCAAGCCAGTGTGATATGCTTACTGTTATGCTTTCAAGATGTGATCATGAAGTTTCCATATTTGAATTGTATTCTCAGAGCCCTCCCATTTCTGAAACAATTAACAGAGCAATTACGTGGTGCTTTTATATTCCTCTCAAAGGATCAGATGCTATATTGAAATCCAAGTCGACTGACCTCCCTGCTTTGTGCCAGGTATGCACCTGAGGTCTTCAGAGTGGAGTGTGAGAACTTTCCTATTCCAGAGATGTTCCTCTCCCCCTCAAACAGCCCCATTCTTATTGCCTCAGTCTTGAGCCCTGACCAAGCCTCCCTTCTCTTTCTGTACAATCAGAGCCACATCTCCGCTGACTCCTCCCAGAGAACTAGCATCTTCTCATCTACCAGAGATTTGAATTCTGTGGGAAAAGTAAGCTTCACAGCTTGTAACCACTGGGAATGGCAGGCATCAATTATTTAGGCATCTTTGGGGCAGCTAAATCCCTCTTTCCACATACCCCTACAATCCCTGCTCACCACTCAGGTGTAATTTATTCTGGTTGTCTCTCTTCTGTCCATTCTGCTCTGGACTTTTCCATCAAACTTCTTCCTGCCTTCCTCTTCAACCCTGTCCCACAGTTAGCACAATCCACATATCCTCAGCTGCTTCTCTAAAGACTCTGTTCCTTATCCTTGAGACCAGGCTCATTCTAAAGGATGCTACTTGCACTCCAGGCTGCAGGCTTCCAAACCATTCTTCTCCACCCTCAGGGAAAATGGGCCCAACCCATGCCTTTGAGCCTCTTTGCTGTTCACCCTCTGGCCCTACGTTACCATTTTCACCAGCCACTTTATCATTATTCCTCTCACTGAAGAGTTTTTCACCTAGACAGGATTTTAGCTCTACCCCTCACCCTCTACTCAACCTGAGTTGCTTTAAATCCAAATGGATGACTGTGGAACACTCTGCTCTCTGTCACCAAGTCTTCTGGTTGATCAGCAACCCTACTCCCTCTTCTTCTTGGGCACTCATTTCCCAGCCTCCTTGGCACATGAGTCATGTGACTGAGTTCTAGCCAAAGCAATGTGGTCACAAGCAATACGGTGGTTCTCCCTTATCCATGGGGCGATCAGAGACTCTAAACCATGT
>NW_005871223.1:482760-525158 GCF_000147115.1 Myotis lucifugus
GCTGGGGGGGGGGGCCAGGTGCGCTTGTAGGATGGCCCCTTCTTTATTTAGTGGTGGGAGGGGTGGTGATTGGGGGAGGGGCCTGTCAGGGGGAGGGTCTGTGGGCGGTTGGCTGGCTGGCCCCTCTCCCGATTGGGGGAGGGCCAAATCGGGGCAGGGCCTGCTGGAGGGGTGGGGGCATGGGCGGTTGGCAGGCCTGCCCACCCCCTGGTCAAACTCCCAGTTGAACTCCCGGTTGAACTCCCTGTCGAACTCCCGGTTGAGGGGACAATTTGCATATTAGCCTTTTATTATATAGGATACTGTGACAAAAGTTATGTGAATATCATTTCTCTTTCTCTGATATCTAATCTGATAACATAGATGGCTTCTAAGTGACTAACAGGTGGGTCAAGGGATGATTCACTTCCTAGCTGGGATGGTGTGAGATTTCATCATGCTACTCAGAGTGGTGCACAATCAAAACTTATGAATTGTTTATTTCTGGAGTTTTCCATGTAGTATTCTTCAACCATGGTTGACTGCTGGCAATTAAAACCATAGAAAGCAAAACCTCAGGTAAGGGGAGACTATTGTATATGCCACTTTCTGGCTTGAGCCTTAAAAGCTTTTCACACATGATACCCATACCTTTCCCCGCCTTTTGCTAACTGAGTTGAGAATCTCAGGGTGGCCTTGGGACCAACTTATAGAATATGACAGAGGCACAAGTGAAAGCAGTGTGGGTTCTTGGGTCACTGCTTGGAGAAAAGCAACCCAGTGAGGAACATCCATATCAGCCCATTATGTGAGTGGGGGGGGGGGGGGGGGAAACAACTTCTGCTGTGCTAAGCCACTCAGATTTTGGAGTTTATTTGTCCCAGCAGCTGGCTATTGACTTAACTAATATCCATTAGAAGGTTATTTGACTTCACTTTAGCTATATACCTCCAGGGTCACAAATCATAAATTTCCCTTTTCACCTCAACCACTCTCTGACCAATATTTTCAACTCCTTTTATATTTTTCGGCCCCTAAAATGCATCCTGGACATCCTCTCCCCTGTGGAATCCAGTTATTTACCTTATCTGCTGTGTCCCCAGAGGCCATGGTGCTGCCGAAGAAAATCCCAAGCCTACACAACAAGAACGCCCCACTGCATGGGAGAACATATTACCAATGTTTATCACCGATAAGGGTTTAATCTCCAACATCTATAGGGAACTCATACGACATTATCATAAGCAAGATAAACAATCCTAATCAAAAATATGTGCAAAGGACCTAAAATAGACACTTCTCAAAAGAGGACATCCAGAAAGCCAAGAGACATCTGGAAACATGCTCACAGTCACTAATCATCCGAGAGATGCAAATCATAACATCAATGAGGTATCTTCTCACACCTGTCAGAATGGCTATCATCAACAAATCAACAAACAACATGTGCTGGAGAGGATGTGGAGAAAAGGGAACACTTGTACACTGCTGGTGGGAATGCAGACTGATGCAGCCACTATGGAAGACAATATGGAGTTACCTCAAAAAGTTAAAAATGGAACTCCCATTTGACCCAGTGATCCCACTTCTAGGAATATATCCCAAGAAAACAGAAACACCAATCAGAAAGAATATATGCATCCCTATGTTCATAGCAGCACAATTTACCATAGTGAAGATCTGGAAACAGCCTAAGTGCCCATCAGCTGATGAATGGATTAGAAAACTGTGGTACATCTACACAATGGAATACTATGCTGCTGTAAAAAAGAAGGAACTCTTACCATTTGCAACAGCATGGATGGAACTGGAGAGCATTATGCTACATGAAATAAGCCAGTCAATGAAATAAAAATACCACATGATCTCACTCATTTATGGATAATAAAGACCATTATAAACTGATGAACAAAAATAGATACAGAGGCAGAGCAGCCTTGAACAGACTGTCAAACTACAGCGGGAAGGCTGGGGAGGGTTGAGGGGCAAGAGGGGGGGTAAGAGATCAACCGAAGGACTTGTGTGCATGCATATAAGCATAACCAATGGACATAAGACACTGGGGGGTAGGGGGGAATGTCAAGTGGGGGGGGGAGGAGACATATGTAATACTCTTTGTAATACTTTAAGCAATAAAAAAATTAAAAAAGAAAAAAGAAAAAAAGAAAATCCCAACCACGCCAACTGTGTCATGGGCAGCCACCAGAGTCCTGCTACACTTGGTTAGTCACCTCTCCCTGGCTCTGCTCTCCTCAAACCTCTGACTCTGTGCCCAACCCCACCCCAGCAGTGTGCCACCACGCTCACACAGCTCTCTCCTCCCATCTTTCCTCCCTCTAACCACCACCTGCATCTAAAGCCAATCCCTCCAGCCTTTCAGATACCTTATATTCTGCAGGGTCCTTCTTCTGTAGCTACAAATGTGCCTTCTTTATGTGATCTCTCTGTCAGCATTGAACACACTCTTCCACCCTCATTCTCACCTTCCATCCCACTCCTTATCTCTCCTTCTCATCACAGATAAACTTCCTGAAAGAGCTCCCTCTTCTCCTCTGCCGCTGGTCTCTGCCCTCATTGTATCAGAGAAACTTGTTCTCATTTGGAGATCACCAAGGACCTACTTGTTAAGTCCAGTGAACACTTTCAATTCTTGTCTTATTAGACCCCTCAGCAGCATTCAGCTGGTTTCCTGACTTCTTACTCTTCTGGTTTTCCTTCTACCCCTCTGTCTGTCCCTTTTCCATTTGTGTCCCCATTTAGCATCCTCTTTCTTTAAATGTTCCTCAGAGTTCTTTTTGCCTTAGGCATCCTCATATCTCTATGTACCTACTCCCTGGCCAATCTTATCCACTGTCATATATTCAAGGATTTTTTATCTGATGGTTCCCAAGTGGAAATATCCATCCTAAAGTCTTCTCCTGGGCTAGGGAATTGTCTTAGTCCATTTGGGCTGCTGTAACAAAAATTTCACAGAATGGGTGGCTTATAGACAATAAACATTTACTCCTCACTGTTCCGGAGGCTGGGAATCCAAGTCAAAGCTGCAGCAGAGTGTCTGATGAGAACCTTTTCCTGGTTCATAGGCATCCATCTCCTTGCTGTAACCTCACATGGCAGAAAGGGCGAGGGAGCTCTCTTGGGCCTCTTTTATAAATACATTAATCCTATCCATGAGGGCTTTGCTCTCATGACCTAATCACCTCCAAAGGCCCCAGCTCTTAATAACATCACATTGGGGATTAGATTTCAACATATGAATTTGGGGGAATTCAAACACTCAGTCTGTAGAAGGGGATATATATTGAACATCTGTGTCCATTTAGATGTACCTATGGCACTTTAATCTTAAATTTTCTAAAGCTAAATTCATGATCTATCCTGTCTGTGCCCCATAGCCTTTCTTCTGCTGCTGTTTCTATCCCAGCAAAAGGCCCCTCCAACTACTCTGGAGCCTGAGCCTAGAAATTCAGGACTCAACTTTGGCTCTTCTCTTTCAACCGCCACATCAATCCATTCATAGGTCCTATAGATTCTCTTCAATGCCTCTTGAGTCTGTTCACCTATTTCAACTCCCACTGCCACTAGTCTAGACTGAGTCACCATATATCCTGTCCTGAGTAGTGCAGCTGCTTCCTTACTATCCTTAGGGCTCTAATTTCTCCCTTACTAATCCATCATAAAGTGGGTAGAGTGATCCCTGTCTCAAAGTGAACATGATTGCCTATCCCCACTTAACTTCTTCTTCTCTTAGGATCACAGTCAGTGTCTAGACTCCACTGCAAACTTATAGAAGCAGAATCTACCAGAAAAGTTTATAAAAGTCTCATGATAACATTCACCCAGGGTCTTGCCAAATTTACAGCTTCTCGGATCTCTTGCCTGGAGAGTCTAGTCCACTGAGTTTGAGACGAGGCCTGGAAATGTGTGTTTTAACCAGTCCCCATGCATACGTACCCTCAGGAGCATTTGGAAAACATCACTCAGGCCCCTAAGCTCCATGCAGGTAGGGATTATTTCTGTCCCTTACATATCTGTACCCATTACACTTATGCCCTTATGCGTGTGCCAACAGAAAGTTGAGAGGAAGAAAGGGAATGAGAGTGGGCTGACTTTCCCCAGGGGATCTGCTGCTAGAGGGAGACCAGCGAGGCTCCTGATAGTCTTAGTCCTCAGTCAAATTAACAAATTGGCAGTCTGGCTGTGTGGTGTGAGTCCCTTGAGAACTTAGACACTGTGAGTCTAACCCCAAAGGTTTCACCACCTCTGTATGGAGATAACAATACTGCCTGCTGGTGACAGAATGAAACAAGATAGTGTTTGCAAGGTGTCCATTATGCCTAAAGTAATCTCTGTGGGTGGGATCTGGAGCAATCAGATACCCCGCCCTATGCTAACATGTCCTTTGGAAGAGAGATGGAGTGGGGAGAACAGAACTGAATTTATCCCTAAGTGTTACATAAATTTTAAGTAATCTCTAATGCAATTTTAAAGCCTTGGTTGTTGTTTTGTCAGGTACACATGGTGTGGTTGTATTGTTCTGTTTTGTTTCTCGGGGCAGGGTCCAGGGAGCAGAGAAGCACTTCAGCAGCTCCTGAGTCCTGACATGAAGCTACAGTGGCTGCTGTCTTTGCTTCCTTTCCACTGGTCCTGGGAGCACTCTTTAACAGTGCCAACAATTCCCCAAAGGGTCAGAACACACTTAAGAATCCTGGGCAAAAATACTCATTGAGTCATAGTGTTTATATGGCTCCTGACAGTAGGAAACATCAACCTCACAACAACGGTGATGTCATTTTTCTGCCATCCATTTGCTGGAATTCTTAGGGAGTGCATGCAAAGATGAAGAATGAAGAAACGCCCCAAACCGTTAAACCAAGACCTCTTTGTGTGGTTAACAACCATATTTTTTACTGAGCATTCTGGTCCTGTAATATTTATAGCACCCTAAAGTATTTAACTCTCTCTAGGTCACAGGAATGTTACTGTTTCAAACTGTTGCCAAAATAATTTCTAAGATACTTTTCCAGATTTTAAGGAGCACTTCTAAATGCATGCTGGGCCCATCTTTCACTGCATTTTTTCATAGAAGCACAAGTCTGCTTAAAACATCACACACATTGTGGCCAAGTGATTTTGAGTCCTTATCATTGTTTTTCACAAGAGGACTAGCTTCATTCTGCTAGGAGAGCACTGGAACCCACTCTTGGTGGTTCTCACTCTACAACTCTGTGCAAAGTGTGTGCAAGATAAACTATCAATTCATTTTTATTTTTATTATTTGACTGGAAGCCCATGCTCTGAAAAATAAAAATGAGCTGAAGGCAAATGACAGAAGTGTGTGTGCACCCGTGTACACACACACACACACACACACACACACACACACACACGCTCATGCACACAAGGCAAAGTAATCCCACTTCTCTTGGGCTCACTGTGATTAAATCCCCCAAACTGTTGCGTCATATCCAAGTGCCACATGTGCCACATGATATGATGCACTTGTTTTTAGATGAGAACTGCTGGGAGATATGGCTATCATTTACTCTGGATGCATAGCCACAGGCAATGAACCAGAGCACACTTAGTCTCCTATATAGGAAGTTGAATGGCGATAACAAAAGGTCAAGAGGACTTTGAGAGTTCACCAAAATTGTTGGTTCTGTAAGTTCATTATCTCTGAGACATGAAGCCAGTATTGGATCACTCCCCTAAGACCCACATTTCTTTTGTGATCTCACTGACCTAGGGAATCAACATGTGATCATAGAAAACACATAAGTGGTCAAATAATTAAGATACACCTTACTATGCAAGAGAGGGGAGTGCAAGGTGCTCTAGAAGGAGAATGGACAGAGCAGTGAGTGGTGTGAATAGAGAGGCAGGAGGTGGAACAAGATGCCCACCTGATTGACATTTGTTTCATGAAATGTATGTTGCATGGGTTAACATCCCAGCTGGCTTTTCAGGATGAATAGGAGTGGCTGAGCAGAAAAGAGGAGAAACAGCACTCAGGGGAAGATGTGGTTCGAGAAAAGGCCACCTCTGTGTAAAACTTGCATGATCTTACATAATTCTGAGGAATCTTGGAGATAAAATATCAGAGTCATAGAGGTGGAAGGAGTTTAGATATTACCTAACCCACCCTCTAATTTTACTTAAGGCCTGAGAGGATGAAAAGATTGCTAAACTTTTGAGGGTCTGAGATTTCAAATCTCATGCTGAAAAGAGGTAAATAAGAGGAAAGAATCAAGCATTTATTCTGCTGTTATTATGTAAGCCATACCTCAAGCATATCTATCAATGAATTGCAATAGATCTTGGTTAGAGACAGATTTTAAAAAAGTATAAGGAAAAAATTAAGGGAAATTTGACTCTGACTTTAATATTTGATGATATTAAAGGATTATTAATTTTTTGGAGTGACACTGATATTTGCTTATGTTTACAAGAAAGAGTCTCAGCTCTTTGACATCCATACTAAAATATTTAAAGATGAAAAGATATAATATCTGGTATTTGCTTTGAATAATCTAGTGTGGGACAAGGAGGGAAATTTAGGTGAAACAAGTTTCACCATGAACTGGTAAATGCTGAAGCTGAGTACACAGGCATTTATCCAACGATTTTCTCTACTTTTGTATGTTTAAAATTTTCCATTATGAAAAGTTAAACAAAAGCCTACCTAACCAGTAAGTATTTTCTCATTTTATTTCTAGGGATTTTTTCTCTAGAACTTACTTCCACCCAGATTTATATTTATAACTGGAGTAGTTGGAGTTTAAGGATTTTTATCTGCTGTTTAAAGAATAATGATGAAATATTAGCCAACACCAAGAGTGTTGATGGACTTCAGAGTACTCTGGGTGCTTTGTCTGTATCAACTCATTTAATCCTCACAACAATCCTATGAGGTAATTCATAATTATAATGATCCCCATTTCACAGGTGAGAAAATGAGGCACAGGTTAGTAATTCACCCAAGGCCTCAAGGTGGAAAATGGCTAGTAACTGTCTGGTCTGGCTTCTATGCACATAACCGGGAGGCAGAGTGCTTCTCAGTGGTGTGCACATGTGGCTTCAGTTACAGCCATATCACTCATCTATTGCTATGTAACAAACCACCCCCAATGCTGGGGTCTTTTCCTGGATCTGCTGGGGTTCAAGGAATCTGGAAAAGGGGCTGTGCATAAATGAATGAGACTAGAGAAGAAATACGAATTGGAAGGCATTTGGGGGAGCCAGACGGAAACTTAGTTCTAGTGACTAAAGCTCCCTGAATCTTCGGACCGTGGCTTTTTATTCCCACATTTTGCCCTATAGCAAAGCAGATATACATATCAAAGGTAAGGTTTGGTAAACAATAAAGATTATCAGGTTGGGGGAACTGCCCTCAGCTGCCTGGCAGCAGGCAATAATATATGCAGATTTTCAGCCCTGCTGAATATAGAAGCCCAACCTTTTGAGGAACTTCTTGCACAATTATAACCTGCTGGAATTTGCTTCCAGCACCCCAAACCTAGTGGCTGTCACATCTCACAATTCTTTGGGTCTGCTGGGCTTTTATGTCTTTCACCTGGGCTTGGCATTCAGCTGGAGGGTCAGCTAGTTCACTTCTCTATGACAGAAGCTGAAAATCCCAGGGAGTTAGGAGGTCAAGGAGAGAATAGATCCTGTGGGCTGGATTTTGTGCTTTCTAAAATATCAATTTTAAGTTTATCAATGTTTATATGCAAATAGATAAAAAGATAATTATTTCTTAAAAGTTTATAATAAACCTGTAGCCCCTCAGGCCTCTCTTTCCTCTCAGACATCCAGGTCCCTGAAGGCAATTACTTTTAACCCTTATCACCATGTCTGTGGTCCCCCAGTTTTTAACATGTTCACTTCCACCTTCTCTTACCTGCCTTCCACTCTGTAATATAATTGTGGCTCTATATTTTAATTTTTAGCTTCCATGCTCAATTAAATGCCATGTTTTTATTTGTATCATTAGCTCTTGACTCAAGGATTGTACTGAGATTGCACTTACTTTCTTTAACTACTTTCCCCCTGAAAATTTACAATTATCTCATTTTTAAATTACTGAAGTTATTTTTTTATTTTTATTTTTTTCTTAAAAATATATTTTATTGATTTTTTTACAGAGAGGAGTGGAGAGGAATAGACAGTTAGAAACATTGATGAGAGAGAAACATCAATCAGCTGCCTCCTACACACTCCCCACTGGGGATGTGCCCACAACCAAGGTACATGCCCATGACCGGAATCAAACCTGGGACCCTTCAGTCCGCAGGCCAACGCTCTATCCACTGAGCCAAACCGGTTAGGGCTGGAGTTATTTTTTTAAATAGTTGATGTCTTCGTACACACTGTAACCATTTTATAAACGGCACTTTAGTAACTGTTTCTAAATAGTCAAATCTCTCAGAAAATTTATCATTTCTCCTCCCCATTTTGCTTTGCTTTGATTTTGTTTTTATTGAAGAAATTCTTCCGGAAGCCCTTCATTATCCTCCTGGTTGCACTGATTACTTTTTAGGTCTGTTGCCCAGCTTCTCAGAAATTTTCTTTGCTTCTCTGCTGCACCTCCTGTTTCCTGGATCCTCCTTCCTAATTTATTTTCTTATTGCATAGTGGAGGAGTGGGGGAGGGAGTGGGTGCAGTGGGGTGGAGATATACGCCAATAACACTCTGAAAAAGGGTGAACAAGAGATTTTTGCTTTGAGACTCCATAAGTCTAAAAATATCTTTATTCTCTCCTTATGTTTGACTCATAGTTTGGGTGCAGAATTATAGGTTGGGAATTCTTTTCCCCTCAGGAATTTGAAGGCATTGCTCTACTCTTTGTGAGCTTCTACTCTTGCTATTGAGAGGACCAACGATGCCCTGATTCCTGATCTTTGTAAGTGGGCTATCTTTTTCATGATCTTTTCTTTATTGTGAGTTTCTGAAATTTCACAATAATGTGTATTAGGATAGGTTTTTTTATCGTTCATTGTGCTGGGCATGTGGGTGGGCTTTTCTGGTCCTTAAGTCTAGAAAACTTATACTCTTTTGATAACACTTTCCCCTTCCTTTTGTCTTTTTTCTCTTTTGGAAACTCCTATTATTTAGATATTTTATAATCATTTTTTAATGTTCTTATCCTTGCTTCTCTATTGTCCCACTCAATTTAGCCATTTTCTGAGATATTTCCTAGACCTCATCTTTTAAGTCATATGTTAACTTTTTCATTTCTATTAATATATTTTTAATTTGAGAGCAGTTCTTATTTTCTGATTATTCTTTTTATAGCATAGTCTTCTTGTTTTATGGAAGAATTTTCTGTTTATCTCTAAAAATTTATATACCAGGTGTACCGGTTAATAATGGCAGATTTTGTAATCAAAGAAAACACAATAATTTCAAGAGAAATATCAAAAGTGCTTTATTCAAAGTAATGTCCACCACTAGCTACACATTTCCCCCATCTTTCAGGTCATTTGTGGATACCGTCCCAATAGAACTTTTCTTGTTTTGAGGCAAACCATTCAGAGACTCAATTTTCTACTTTGTAAGTTTTGAAATGCTGCTCAGAAAGTGCATGTGCCATCGATCAGAACAAGTGGTAATCTGAAGGAGCAAGTTCTGGTGAATACAGCGGGTGTGTTAATACTTCCTAGGCAAGATCTTTCAACGTGTCTTTAACTGGTTTTGAAGTGTGTGATGGTGCATCATCATGAAGCAAAATTACTTTGCCATGTCTTCTGCCCCGTTCTGGTCGTTTTACAATCAAAGCATGGTTCAAATTGACTATTTGTTGTCGGTAGTGATCAGTATTAAGGTTTCACCTGGTTTTAGAAGCTCATAATACACCACACATTCCTGATCCTACCAAACGCAGAGCATTATCTTCTTTCCGAAGCGATTTGGCCTTGCAGTCGATGTTCATGGTTGACCTGGATCAACCCATGATTTTGTGCATTTGGGATTCTCAAAATAAATCCACTTGTCATCGCCAGTCACAATTCGATGCAAAAAAGACTTTCTTTCGTACCGTTGAAGCAACATTTTACTGATGACTTTTCGGTTTTCCATTTGTCTTTCATTCAGTTGATGTGGCACCCATTTTTCTTCCTTTAAAATCTTTCCCATTGCTTGTAAATGATCAGAAATTGTTTGCTAAGCAATGTTCAATCTTTCTGCAAGCTGTTTTTGAGTTTGACATGCATCTTCATCCAATAATACTTGTAATTGTTGGTCTTCAAACTTTTTTGGTTGACCTGGACGTTCTTTGTCTTCACATTGAAATCATCAGTTTTAAAGTGTTTAAACAATTATTGTGAGATAGAGCATGTTCACCATAAGCTTCCCGAAGTATACGATAACCTTCAGCAGCACTTTTCTTCAAAATAAAGTAATGAATTAAAATTTCCCACAAATGCTCTTTTTTTGGCACGAAATTCAACATTTTTAAGCATAAAAATATCGATGATGTTAACACCTTCAGCAAATTTGACATATGAAGTTTTAAAGCTTGCTGTCAATACAACAAAATAGCATACATATCAAATCGCATATATATCAACATATATGTAACTCCATCTATTGAAAAAAATCCACATTATTAACCGGTACACCTGGTATTTGCCAATGTTATCACCAATAAGGGTTTAATCTCCAACATTTACTGGGAACTCATACAACTTAACAAAAGGAAGATAAACAACCCAATCAAAAAATGGGCAACGAACCTAGATACTTTTCAAAAGAGGACATAAGGAAGGCCAAGAGACATATGAAAACATGCTCAAAGTCACTAATCATCCGAGAGCCGCAAATCAAAATGACAATGCAGTACCATCAATTTTTAATTTTTTGAGGAACCTCCATACTGCTTTCCACAGTGCCTGCGACCAATCTGCATTCCTACCAACAGTGCACAAGGTTCCCTTTTCTCTACATCCTTGCCAACACTTGCTGTCTGTTAATTTATTAAGGAAAGCCATTCTGACAGATGTGAGGTAATAGCTCCTGTGGTTTTAATTTTCTTTTCTCTGATGATTAGTGACATTGAGCATCTTTTCATACGTCTATTGGCCATCCCTATGTCCTCTTTGGAGAAGTGTCTACTCAGGTCCTTTGCCCATTTTTTAATTGGATTGTTTCTTTGATGATAAGTTATATAAGGTCTTTATAAATTTTGGATATTAACCCCTTATCAGAAGTATCTTTGGTGAATATGTTCTCCCACTTAGTGGGTTGTCTTTTCATTTTGTTGATGGTTTCCTTTGCTGTGCAAAAATTTTTTAGTTTGATGTACTCCCACTTGTTTATTTTTTCATTTGTTTTTTGTTTTTGTTGTGCCAGAGAAGAGATGTTAAAAAAATAATATTACTGAGAGAAATGTCCAAGATTTTACTGCCTATGCTTTCTTTTAGGATTTTTATGGTTTCAAGGCTAACATTTTAAGTCTTTAACCCATATTGAGTTTATTGTTGTGTATGGTGTTGTGAGATGGTCTAGTTTCATTTTGATTTTTTGCACAAATCTGTCCAATTCACCCAACACCATTAATTGAATAGACTATCTTTACTCCATTGTATGTTCTTGCCTCATTTGTCAAATATTAATTGACCATATAGGTGTGGGTTTATTTCTGGCTCTCTATTATGTTCCATTGATATATATGGCTGTTTTTATTCTAGTACCATGCTGTTTTGATTACTATGGCCTTGTAATATACTTTGATATCAGGTTGCGTGATTCCTCCAACTTCATTCTTCTTTCTCATGATTGCTATGGCTATACGGGATCTTTTGTGATTCTATATACATTTTTTGAATATTTGTTCTAGTTCGTTGAGATATGCCATTGATATTTTAATAGGAATTGTGTTGAATCTATAGGTTGTTTTGCATAGTATGGACATTTTAGTAATGCTGATTTTTTCTATGCATGAACATGATACATACTTTGACTTATTTGTGTCTTCTTCAATTTCTTTCTTCAGTGTCTTATAATTTCCTGAGTACAGGTCTTTTACATCTTTGATTAAATTTATTCCTAGGTATTTTATTTTTATTTTTGATGCAATTCTATATAAGATTGTTTTCTTAGTTTCCCTTTCTGATAGTTTATTGTTGGTGTATAAAACTGCAACTTATTTCTGGGTATATATTTTGTATCCTGCTACTTTACTGAATACATTTATCAGTTCTAGTGGTTTTTTGGTGGAATCTTTAGGGTTTTCTACATACAATAGCCTATTGTCTTCAAATAATTGCAACTGCATTTTAGTTGTTCTTTTCCAATTTGGATGCCTTTTATTTCTTCTTCTTGTCTGATTACTATTTCTATGTCTTCCATTACTGTGTTGAATAAGGGTGGTGAAAGTGGACATCCCTGTCTTGTTTCTGATCTTAAGAGAAACACTTTTACTTTTTGCCCATTGAGTATGATGTTGGATGTGGGTTTGTCACATATGCCTTAATTATGTTGAGGTGAATTTCCTCTATTCCCACTTTGCTGAGAGTTTTTATCATAAATGGGAGGTGGATTTTATCAAATGCTTTTTCTGCATCTATTGATGTATGTGATTTTTATCCTTCACTTTGTTTATGTGCTGTATCATGTTTATTGATTTATGAATATTGTACCAACCTTGCATCTTCTAAATAAATCCCACTTGATTGTGGTGTCTGATCTTTTCATTTTTATTTATTTATTTATTTATTAAATATATTTTATTGATTTTTTACAGAGAGGAAGGGAGAGAGGTAGAGAGTTAGAAACATCGATGAGAGAAAAACATCAATCAACTGCCTCCTGCACACCCCCTACTGGGGATATGCCCGCAACCAAGGTACATGCCCTTGACTGGAATCGAACCTGGGACCCTTCAGTCCACAGGCCGATGCTCTATCCACCGAGCCAAACTGGTTAGGGCTATTTTTATTTTTTAATTAAAAATTGTAATTGATTTTGAGAGAGAGAGAGAGAGAGAGAGAGAGAGAGATCAATTTGTTATTCTACTTATTTTGCATTCATTGGTTGCTTCTTGTGTGTGCTCTGACCAGGGATCAAACCTACAACCTAAAAATATCAGGACAATGCTCTAACCAACTGAGGTACCTGACTAGGATCTATGATCATTTTAATGTATTGCTGGATCCAGTTTGCTAATATTTTGTTGAGAATTTTAGTATCTCTGTTTATCAGGGTTATTGGCCTATAATTTTCTTTCTATCTGGTTTTGAAATTATGAATTTCAGAGTCTTTCCTCCCCTTAACTATTTTGAAATCTTTTGAGAAGAATAAATGTTAGTTTTTCTTTGAATGTCTGGTAAAATTCACCTGGGAAGCCATCTGGTCCAGGTCTTTTGTTTGCTGGTAGTTTTTTTTTTAATTAGTGTTTTAATTTTATTAGTTATAATCAGTCTGTTCAAATTTTCTGTTTCTTCTTGATTCAGTTTTGGAAGATGGTATGTTTCTAGAAAGTTTCCCATCTCATCCAGATTATCCAATTTATAGGCATAGAGGTGTTTGTAATATTTTCTTATAATACTTTGTATTTCTATGGTGTCAGTTATTACTTCTTCTCTTCCATTTCTGATTTTATTTATTTGGTTCCTCTTTCTTTTTTCCTCAGTGAGTCTGGTTAAAAGTTTTTCAATCTTATTTAGCTTTTCAAAGAAACAGCTCTTGGTTTCATTGATCTCTGTAATTGTTTTTTAGATGCTATTTTGTTTATTTCTGCTGTGATCTTTATTTGCTTTCTTCTACTCACTTTAAGCTTTGTTTGTTGTTCTTTTACTGATATTTTTAAGTGAATAGTTAGATTGTTTTTGAGATTTTTCTTGTTTCTTGAGGTAGGTCTGTGTTGCTATCAATTTTCCTCTAAGGCCTGCTTTTGATGTATCCTATAAATTCTGGGTTATTGTGTTCTCATCTTCATTTGTTTCAAGATAACTTTTGATTTGTTCCTTGATCTCATTGTGAACCCACTCATTGTTTAATAGCATTTTATTTAGCCTCCACATCTTTGTGTGTTTTTCAGTTTTTTTTTCTTGTGATTGATTTCTACTTTTAAACAATTAAGGTCAGACAGATACATGCAAAAAAATGAAACTAGGCCACCAACTTATACCATACACAAGAATAAACTCAAAAATGGATAAAAGGCTTAAATGTAAGTCATGAAACCATAAAAATCCTAGAAGAAACCACAGACAGCAAAATCTCAGACATCTCTTGTAGCAGTATGTTTATGGATTCATCTGCTAGGGCAAAGAAAACTAAGGAGAAAATAAACAAATGGGACCACATCAAAGTAAAAAGCTTCTGCACAGCAAAAGAAACCATGAACAAAACAAAAAGGGAGCCCACTGTATGGGAGAATATATTTGGCAATGATACATCTGATAAAGGGTTAATATCCAAAATATATAAAGAACTCATAAAGTTAACAAAAAGAAGACAAACAATCCAATTAAAAAATGGGCAAAGGACCTATATAGACACTTCTCCAACGGTGGCATACAGATGGCCAAGAGACATGAAAAAAATGCTCAAAGTCACTGATCATCAGAGAGATGAAAATTAAAATGACAATGAGGTATCACCTCACACCTGTCAGAATGGCTATCATCAACAAATGACAATGCTGGTGAGGATGTGGAGATAGGGAAACCCTACTACACTGCTGGTGGGAATGCAGACTGGTGCAGCCATTATGGAAAACAGTACGGAGTTTCCTCAAAAAATTAAATATAGAACTACCATTTGATCCATTGATCCCACTTCTAGGAATGTATTCTAAGAAACCCAAAATATCAATCAGAAAGAAGGTATGCACCTCTATATTCATACCAGCATAATTTGCAATAACTAAGATCTGGAAACAGCCCAAGTGCTCATCAGTAGATACTTGGATAAAAAAGCTGTGGTACATTTATACCATAGAATGCTATGCAGCAGTAAAAAAGAAGAATCTCTTACCCTTTGAGACAGCATGGAGGGACCTAGAGAGTATCATGCTAAGTGAAATAAGTCAGTTAGAAAAAGACAAGTATTACATGATCTCACTCATATACAGAATCTAAGTAAAAAAATAAACTAATGAACAGAGTGGATCCAGAGACATGAAAGCATGGAATAGAGTGCAGATTCTTGGAGGGAAGGCGGGGAAGGGTGGGTGGGTGACAGGTAATCAAGCGAGGACCTGGTATGCATATATTATGGCCCATGGACACTATCCATAGGGCAAGTGAGGGCCTGGGGCAGGGTGCAGAGGTGGGCTGGAGGGGGCCAAAGGGAGGGGAGGAAAGGAGACATATGTAATACTTTCAACAATAAGGAATTATTAAAAATAAAATAAAATGTGATTAGATAAAAAAAACACAAACAATTAAGGTGAGAGAAAGTGCTTGCTATGATTTTAATCTTCTTAAATCTACAGTGGCTTGTTTTATATCCTAACGTGATCTATTCTAAAAAATATTCCATGTGACCTTGAAAAAAAAATGTATGCTCTGCCTCTTTGGTGTGAAATGCTCTGAAGATATCAATTAAATCCATCTGATCAAGTCTGTCATTTAAGGTTGCTGTTTTCTTGCTGATTTTTATGTCTGGAAGATCAATCCATTAATGTCAATGGGGTGTTAAAATCCCCTGTTATTACAGTATTACTACTGATCTCTCCCTTTATGTCCATCAAGATTTGCCTGGTATGTTTAGATGCTCCTATACTGGATTCATACATGTTACTAGTACAAGGGTTATAGCCTCTTATTTGACTGATCCCATTATCACTGTGTAGTGATCTTCTTTGTCTTTTATTGTAGCCTGTGTTTTAAAGTCTATTTTGTCTGATATATGTATTGTTACCCCAGCTGTTTTAAAATTTCCATTTTCAAGAAATATATTTTATCATCCCTTTACTTTTAGCCTGTGTGTGTCTTTCATTCTGAGATGGGTCTCTTTTAGACAGCATCTATATAAGTCTTGTTTTCTTATTCATTCAGTACCCTTTCTTTTGATTGGAGCATTTAAGCCACTTACATTTAAAGTTATTATTAAAGTTATGTATTTATTGCCACTTTATTCTTTTTCTCCTCTTTTAAATCCTCACTCAAGAATATGGTTTTTTCATTGATTCCAGAGAGAGATGGGGAAAGAGAGAGCGAGAGAAACATTGATATGAGAGAGAAACATTGACCGATTGCCTTCCATACGCACCCTGACCGAGATTGAATCCATAACTTGGGTATGTGCCCTGGCCAGGAATCAAACCCACCCCCTTTGGTGCTCAGGACGATGCTCACTTGCCAGGATGACATTTTATTCTTTTTTTTTTTTCAGTGATATTTCCATTTATTTAACTTTTAGAAATAAAAATTGTTTCTATCTCATTCATGATTTTGCTTTAAAATTAATAGTCACTATTGAAGAAATAATGGTTTATTTTTCTAATCAAGTGACTAAGCTCCTGAATCATAAGGCCTCAACAAATGTTGCATCTTACATTTTGATTGGACAGTAAGACCTTCTATTTTGATTATCCCTGGTAAATAGCAATTTTGTTTCTCCAGTGGTTTCCATTTGCCAGTCATGACAGATGGTTAACATGGTGGCTACTGCTTTCAGGGGATTCTATCAGATGAATCCTCACTTCCAGTGCAAAGCTATTGGCAACCTTTCAGGGAAAGTCCACCCCTCAGGACGTCTCTATCGTGGCTGGCCAAGGAGTCCTGCTTTGGCTGCCAGGGCTTCATTCTGCTGAATATGATATTCCTGAAATCTTATGGATATTCTTTGCGTCATTTTTAAATATTTCTGTAAGCAATGTTCTGAACAGGTGGTCTCTTCAGGTTTTACTTCTCTTGTTGTGAAGTCTTTAACACAGTCCAAAAAGCAGGTTTCTGTAAGTTTATTGTAGGTTCCAAGAAATTCTTTAAACTGTTTTATCTGATCAGATTCTGGAATTTGTGCAGCCATATTCTTTCGGTACCTTTATTAGTCACTTAAGCACAGGCTCTCGCTTCCGACAACAGTACGAGGCTGGGGGGGCTGCGCTGCCAGTCGAGTCCGGGGGTGGAGGGTCGGGGTCCCGGCGGGTGCCACCGCCGCTGGATGCAGAACACCGACATTTTATTCTTTATCACTATGTTCCTCTGTGTGGTTTTTTTTTTCTTCTTCTTTTTAAAGAAAATCCTTAACCCTTCTTGTAATACTGGTTAAGTGGTAATGAACTCTTTTAAGTTTGTCTTATCTGAAATACACTTTATTTCTCCTTTAATTTTAAATGATAGCCTTGCTGAGTAAAGTAGTCTTGATTGTAGGTCCCTGACTTTCGTTACTTTAAATATTTCATGACAATCCCTTCTGGCTTGAAATGTTTCTGTTGAGTAATTAGATGACACTCTAATGGGAGCTCACTTTTAGGCAACTGTTTTTTCTTTTGCTGCTTTTAAGATTCTCTCTTTGTCTTTAGCATTTGCCATTTTAATTATGATATGTCTTGGTGTGGGCCTCTTTGGGTTAATCTTGTTTGGGACTCTGTGCTTCCTGGACTTGTGTGTCTTTTTTCCTTACCAGGTTAGGGAAATTTTCAGCCATTATTTCTTCAACTAGGTTCTCAAATCCTTGCTCTTCCCTTTCTCCTTCTAGTAACCCTATGATGTGGTCGTTTTTATGCTTCAGTTGTTCCAAAGGTCCGTTAAGCTATCCTCATTTTTTTATTGTTTAAAGTTTTACATATGTCTCCTTTTTCACTGATTACTGCCCCCCCCCCAGGACTCCCACCCACGAGGGCAAGCCTCCACCACCCCAGTGTCTGTGTCCATTGGTTTTGCTAATATGCATGCATACAAGTCCTTTGGTTGATCTCTAACCTCCCCCCCTACCCCTGTCTCTGGTTATATTTTTGTTCATCAGTTCATGTTGATCATTATATCCCACATATGAGTGAGATCATGTGATATTTATATCTTTCTCTGACTGGCTTATTTCGCTTAGCATAATGCTCTCCAGTTCCATCCATGCTGTTGCAAATGGTAAAAGTTCCTTCTTTTTTATAGCAGCATAGTATTCCATTGTGTAGATCAGTGGTCGGCAAACTGCGGCTCATGAGCCACATGCGGCTCTTTGGCCCCTTGAGTGTGGCTCTTCCACAAAATACCACATGCGGGCGCTCACTACAGTGCGATTGAAACTTCATGGCCCATGCGCAGAAGTCGGTTTTTGGCCTGGGTGAATCTATTTTGAAGAAGTGGCGTTAGAAGAAGTGGGGGGTGTTGGTCAGTTGGGCTACGGGAGACGTGGCACAGGCGGGCAGCGGGAGGCGTGCACAATTCATGCACGAGTTGAGTGAGCCAGTCAGTCAGCAGTCTCATGTGCAGTGGTTAGTGTTAGTCGCGTCCGCAAATCGCTCGCGGGTGACAAAAGTACCTACTCGAAGCATAAAGTTACCTGTATTTTTCCAACCAGCTGCAAATCCTACAGGTATTTTTGTCATCAATTTAAGAATTGTAATTATTTTGTGTTGGTGGCTTTATTATTATAAAATGAAACATTTTTTAGGTGCCCTGTTTGACATGGCTACAAAGAAGAAGCAAAGAAAAACGGAAGACGAAAACCGTGAATTTAAAATTGAATGGACCGAGACTTTCGCATTTATTCAAAACTTAACTGGCCTTCCGACCTGTCTTATTTGTCAGGAAAAATTGGCGCATAACAAGAAATCAAATTTGGAGAGACACTTTACAACTAAACACGTGTCATTTAGTACTAAATATCCTGTCGGTGATGCAAGGAAGAAAACAGTTGAGGAACTTCAGAAGAGTCAAGAAAAATCAAATTCTGTATTTAATTACTGGATGCAATCTTCCAACAATGTTAATATTGCAAGTTTTGTGGTTAGTCGGGAGATTGCTAAGAGAGGAAAACCATATACAGACGGCGAATACATAAAAAGTTGTTTTATAAATGCATCCGAAGAGCTATTTCGGGATTTTAAGAACAAAGCAGATATTCTAAAAAAAATTAAAGAGTTACCATTGTCCGCTAAAACAGTGAAAGATAGAACAGTCGAAATGTCTTCGAATATAACCAACCAGCAAGTCGAAGATCTTAAATTGGTTTCAGCTTTATCAATAGCAGTTGACGAGTCTTGTGACATAAATGATACAGCACAAGTTTCACTTTTTGTACGATTTATTTCATCTACAGGTCCTAAAGAAGAACTTTTAGGATTATTGCCACTCAAAGGTCAAACACGTGGAGAGGATATAGCAAATGCTGTAATTGAGTGCATTGAAAAACATCATATTCCACTCGATAAAATTGTCTCAATTTCAACAGACGGGTCAAAAAGTATGACTGGCGTAAGAAACGGGTTTGTTGCTATTTTGAAAGAAAAAATTAATCACGAGATACTTACTTACCATTGCATCATTCATCAAGAAGTGCTGTGTGCGCAGACATTTCCAGAAGAAATTTGCAAAGTTATGGAATTGGTGATTAAGATTATCAACTCCATTATAGCTAAAGCTCTTAATCATCGCCAATTTAAAGAATTTTTAGTTGAAATGGAGAGTGAGTACGCAGATCTTCTGCTACATAACAAGGTAAGTTGGTTATCAAGAAGAAACATTTTGAAACGTTTCGCTTCCTTATTACGAGAAATTAAAGCATTTCCCCTTGAGAAGGGTGTTCACTATCCAGAACTAACGAACCATCAGTGGATCCAAAAGTTTTATTTCATGGTAGACGTTAAGTCTCATCTAAATCAGCTTGATCGCAAACTATAGGGGAAAGGAAACACAGTTTTTTCGATGTTAGAAGAAGTTATTTCATTCGAAAACAAATGATCTCTTTTTGCTCAAGATTTTGAAAGAGAAACTTTGATTCACTTTCCAAGCCTGTTGAAACATCGCCAAGAAAATAATTCTGATATTGACATTTGCTATTTCAAAACAACACTTTTAAATATGAGGGAAGCTTTTCTCAACAGGTTTCAGGAATTCAGAAACAGCAAAGCGACGTTAGCCTTTGTTAAAAAACCTCTCAATGCTACTGTAACAGAATTAAATTTTTCTCCCTTTAATATTGACATTGGCAACTTTGAAATGCAATTGCTGGGTTTAAAAAACAAAGAACTGTGGAGCTCGAAATTTGAACGTCTTTGTGCTGATATAGAAATATTGGAGAAAAACAAATGTGAGCTTAGTTCACAGAACAAGTGGTCTGCTTTGAAAAAAAGCAGACCTGGAGAAGGAAGATATGTTGATTTTTAACACTTGGAATAGTATTCCTAACTCATATAATCAACTGAAAAAACTAGCGTTTGCTGTTCTTTCCTTATTCGGGTCTACATATTTATTCGAACAATCATTTTCAAGCATGAACCTTATCAAGAGTAAATTGAGAAGTCGTCTTATTGATGAGAACCTGAAATCGTGCCTAAAATTAAAAACAATATACAAACCTGACTTACCCAAACTTTCCAAGGAGATGCAAGGCCATTGTTCACATTAGTGTTTGTCAGTCATTGTCATGATTTAATTTTATGGAATTGTAAGGTAAATTGTAAGGAATTTAATTTTATCAATAAATAATATTGTTATTAAGTATGATATCAAGTTTTATTCAACGTACCTATAGTTTAACTAAGACTTAAAACTTTAAGCCCTGACCGGTTTGGCTCAGTGGATAGAGCGTCGGCCTGCGGACTGAGGGGTCCCAGGTTCAATTCTGGTCAAGGGCATGTACCTTGGTTGCGGGCACATTCCCAGTAGGGGGTGTGCAGGAGGCAGCTGATTGATGTTTCTCTCTCATTGATGTTTCTAACTCTATATCCCTCTCCCTTCCTGCTGTAAAAAAATCAATAAAATATATTTTTTTAAAAAAGACTTAAAACTTTAAGTAAAGTTTATTAAGTTAATTTTAGGGAACGTTGTGGAGTGAAAGAAGATGTAGTGTCGAGGATTGAGAAAGGTATGTTGAGATGATTTGGACATATAGAGAGGATGAATGAAAGGAGATAGACGAAACAAGTATACAAGGTGAGTGTGGATGGGAGAGTTGGAAGGGGTCGACCTCAGCGAACGTACCTCAATCAGATTGAGGACGTCTTTAGCAAAGGCCAGCTTAAGAGTACCCTAATTAAGTTAATAACAATGTACCTACCTATATAGTTTAAGTTTAAAAAATTTGGCTCTCAAAAGAAATTTCAATCATTGTACTGTTGATATTTGGCTCTGTTGACTAATGAGTTTGCCAACCACTGGTATAGATGTACCACAGTTTTTTAATCCACTCAGCTGCTGATGGGCACTTAGGTTGTTTCCAAATCTTAGCTATAATAAATTGTGCTGCTATGAACATAGGGGTGCATATATCCTTTCTGATTGGTGTTTCTGGTTTCTCGGGATATAATCCTAGAACTGAGATTACTGGGTCAAATGGGAGTTCCATTTTTAGTTTTTTGAGGAAATGCCATACTGTTTTCCACAGTGGCTGCACCAATCTGCATTCCCACCAGCAGTGCACAAGGGTTCCTTTTTCTCCGCATCCTTTCCAGCACTTGTTGTTTGTTGATTTGTTGATGATAGCCATATGACAGGTGTGAGATGGTACCTCATTGTCGTTTTGGTTTGCATCTCTCAGATAATTAGTGACTTTGAGCATGTTTTCATATGTCTCTCGGCCTTTTGTATGTCCTCTTTCAAAAAGTGTCTATTTAGGTCCTTTGCCCATTTTTTGATTGAATTGTTTACCTTTCTTTTGTTAAGTTGTATGAGTTCTCTGTAAATTTTGGAGATTAAACCCTTATCTGAAATAGCATTGGCAAATATGTTCTCCCATGTGGTGGGCTTTCTTGTTGTTTTGTTGATGGTTACTTTTGCTGTGCAGAAGCTTTTTATTTTGATGTAGTCCTATTTGTTTATTTTCCCCTTAATTTCCATTGCTCTAGAGCAGGGGTGGGCAAACTTTTTGACTCGAGGGCCACAATGGGTTCTTAAACTGGACCGGAGGGCCGGAACAAAAGCATGGATGGAGTGTTTGTGTGAACTAATATAAATTCAAAGTAAACATCATTACATAAAAGGGTACGGTCTTTTTTTTTTTTTAGTTTTATTCATTTCAAGCAGGCCAGATCCGGCCCTCGGGCCGTAGTTTGCCCACGGCTGCTCTAGAGTCTAGCTTTACCAATAAAGAACTTGCTACAACATATGTCTGATATTTTGCTGCCTATGGAGTCTTCTAAGATTTTTATGGTTTTCCATCTTACATTTAAGTCCTTTAACCATTTTGAGTTTGTTTTTGTGTATGGTGTAAAGTTGGTGATCTAGTTTCATTTTTTTGCATGTATCTGACCAAATTTCCCAGCACTATTTGTTGAAGAGACTGTCTTGACTCCATTGTCAAATATTAATTGAGCATAATGGCTTGTGTCTATTTCTGTGTTCTCTATTCTGTTCCATTGGTCTTTATGTCTGTTCTTGTGCCAGTACCAGGCAGTTTTGAGAACAGTGGCTTTGTAATTTAGCTTGATATCTGGTATTGTGATCCCTCCAACTTTGTTATTCTTTCTCAGGATCGCTGTGGTATTCGAGGTCTTTTTTTATTCCAGATGAATTTTTGAAGAGTTTGTTCTAGGTCTGTGAAATATGCCATTTGTATTTTAATGGGGATTGTATTGAATCTATAAATTGCTTTGGGTAGTATGAACATTTTAATGATGTTGATTCTACCAATCCATAAACATGGTATGTTCTTTCATTTGTTTATGTCTTCCTCTATCTCTTTTTTAATGTCCTGTAGTTTTCCATATCCTCATTTTTTTAAAGTGTTTTTTTTTTCTGCTCTGTTTGGATATTTTCTGCTACCTTGTTTTTCAAATTTCTGGTTCAGTGTTCTGCTGTTTATTCCTTCTAGTATATTCTTCATTTCAGATATTGTATTCTTCATTTCTGACTGGTTCTTTTTTGTATTTTCTATGTCCTTCTTCATGCTGTTGAAGTTCTCACTAACTGCCTTGAGCATCCTTGTAACCATTTTTTTCTTGAATTCTATATCTGGTAAATTGTTTGCCTTTATTTCATTTAGCTCTTTTTCTGGAGATTTCTCCTATTCTTTCTTTTGGGGCATGTTTCTTTATCTCCCTAATTTGGCTGCCTTTTCATGTTTGTTTCTATCTGTTAGGTAGATCTACTATGTCTCACAGTGTTGGTATGCTGACCTTACGTAGTAAGTGTCCTGTGTGTCCTTGTTGTGCACTCTCCTTGATTACCTCAGCCGGGTGCTCCAGGAATGTCCCTTGTGTGGATAATGTGAGCCCTCCTTTGGTAATTGAGCCTTGGTTGCTTTTGGTCCATCGTGCCTGGGGTCAACCCTCAGGCTAGCTGACTGTGAATATTGACCCCCAACCACTGTGTATGAACTGCAATGCAAGTGCTGGACACAAATGGAATTTGCCTCAGGAGTGTCTTGTACCTGCTGAGATCTTTTGGATATGCCCCTTATGAAGCAAATTGGATCCTGATCTAATGTTTAAACCTGGCCACTGGGTATGTTGGTCCTGGGGCCTCTTGGGAGGGGCTCTGATTCAGGTCAATATCAGCTGCTGCCTGTGTCTGGCCATGGGCACCTGTTTGAAGCTAAAAATTGGTACACAGTTTGTGGCTGCTTTTGCTGGATCTGGGTGTGTACAGGAAGGCCCAAGCTGCACACCAAGGTTGACTTTTACCAGCACTGGGATCTGGACAAGTCAACAAAAGACCCAAGGCACTTTGAAATCTGCATCTGTCTACCTCTGCCTGACAACTGCCTGTTAAAGTCAGTCACTGAGAGCCTCTGGAGGTATTCAAGTTGCATAAGATAGGTTCTCAATGAGTCCAGGTAGGTGCGAGTAGTGGTCACCAGACTGATACAGGTTCAAACTTGGTGACAGTGCTGGGTTTGAGGCCACTCAGTATCAGTTTCAGGGTATACCAAATCTAGCTGGCACTCACTAGGTGCTTGCACAACTTTATGGTGGGGGAGGGTTTCAAGGCATTATCAGGGTGAGGCCAGCAGAGTTTACCAGGCACAAACAGTCTAAGATTTGGCTGTGTGAAGGGAGGGCTCTGCACTGGTTGAGCATTCAAAGGAAAAATGGCCCCAGTCCTAGAGCCACACAACTCAGTTAGTCCCAGATTCTGCCAGTAGCCAGATCTCAGTAGGATGGGGCTAGTGGATCTCCCTTGAGGGCTTGGGGGAAGGAGAGGGGAGTGGCCCCCTCTCTGGAGCTACACAGCTCAGTCTGTCCCAGATTCTGTTCAGACCATGGCAGGGCGGAGCCAGGAGGAATCCAGCAGGTGACGTCAACAGGCAGCCCAGAGGGTGTGGCTATTGCATTCCCCCAAGCTGATGCCATAAGGAGGAGCATGCCCCACTCAAGAAAAATGTCATCTGTGGTGTGAAAGAGTGACTTAGCAAAGGAGTCTTACTTGCTATTTCTTCAGCTTTCATCACAGAGCCACAAACCTCAGCCTCTCCTCCTGCGAATCTAGTCCACCCTGCTCTTCTCAGCTGGAGCCCAGGGTGAGTGGTTCCAAGATTTTGTGCATTGGTCCTTTAAGACTGCATCTGTGTCTCTAGCAGACTCTTTTCTCTCCTGGAGGACAGACTCCCCGCTGATTTTCACAGTCAGATATTATATGGGTGCCTCTTCCTGGCTCTGGTGCCGTGGGCTGGAACGCCTGGTTTGGGGTTGAGACCTCATGCTTCACAGAGGAAACTTTGCAGCTGCGTTATCGCTCTGGAATCCCCGTCACAGCAGGCCCTGTGAGAGCTGGGCCAGGCATTTTGGCATCTCTTCCCTTCCTGCCAGTCTAGATGAGACTTCTTCTATAAATCCTTGGTTATAAGATTCCTGACCAGCTGGTCTTCAGTTGGTTATTTGGGTTGGTTCCTCTATATTTTAGTTGTAATTTCATTTTGGTCCTGGGAGGAAGTGAGTGTAATGTCCACCTAGTCTGCAGCCATTAGGGATCCCTACATGTTCTTTTGTGACATATTTATTCAAATATTTTATCCACGTTTAATATTTTCTTATTATTATTTTGTGGGAATTCTTTATGTATACTTGATTTCATGACTCTATCAGATATTAATATTATAAACATTTTTGTCCAATGTGTGAGTTGCCTTTACAATTACTTAATGTCTTAAGACAGCAAAATTTTTAATGTTGATGAGGCCAGATTTACCTTTCATAATTTGTATTTTGTGTATGCTATCTAATAAATCTTTGCCTGCTCCAATATTGATAAGATTTTCTCTTGTAAAACTACCTTACACTTAACTTTACTGCTCCTTCACTTCGTTATATTGTACCACCTTAAGTTCCTTGTAGTCAATTTCCCTTCTGACTCTTCTTCCTCTCTCTTAACAATGGACATTTCCAAGATTTTTCTCCCTTTGATTATCAAATAATGTGTGTTCCTCAAAAAAGATTTAGAAAACAAAAGAAGTGCAGTAATTATAATAATAATAGCACCAGTTTTGAGTGCAGCACTTACCATATGCTAACTATATAGTGGTGGAACGTGATGGTTAGGAGATCAAGTCTAAGAGTGAGGCTGCCTGGACTAAAATTCTGTTTCTATAACCTTCTAGTTGCATGGTCTTGGTTAGTGTTTTACTCAGTGAAAACTTACAAGATACAATAGCAATTTGCAGTCGAGTTTTTAGTAGCAAAGGATACAGAACAAAAGCATCAGAAAAAAAGATGTGCATCTTCAAAGTCCAGAGTTCAGGCATAAGCTTCCAGAGTTCTTCCTCATCTGAGGCCACACAGGATGTCCTTTTTCTCTGACAGAGAAGCACTGGGAGGTGTATGGAATGTCTCTGCCCAGGGAAGACTCTGATTCCTAAGGTTCAAGGCCTTTTTGTGAGGGCTAGTAGCATAGGCACATTCTGCTTCAAAATCTGCCATGACAATCAAAACTCTGGACCCAACACTAAAACCAAGTGCACATCAGCAGTCTTAATGTTAGTGCAAAGGAACCTGACAAGCCAGCAGGACATAGCCCATTGCTCCAGGTGTATATAACAAATCATTAATTACTAACACAAAAAACTCTCCAAGGGGCACATTCCCTGGGGTGGCCAAAGGTCAATCATGGTTCCCTTGGAGACAGCAAGGAGTTAGCAACTACACCTGCTGTGTTCACTCTTCTCACAAGTAGCCTCTCTAAAGCCTCACTTTTTTCATCTGTAAAATGAGAAAACAGATGTGCTTCCTTTATAGGGTTGTTGTGAAAATTAAATGAGATTATATATGTAAAGCTTTCAGCATTATTTTGGTACATAGTTATTGCTCAATGACTACTAGATATTATTAATACTAAGCATTTCCTCCTCTGTCATATAAGGCTGACAGTATTTGTTTCATTGCCTATAGCAAGACTAAAATGCAGTCCTAGCTGGTTTAGCCCAGTGGATAGAGCGCCGGCCTGCAGACTGAAAGGTCCCGGCTTCAATTCCAGTCAAGGGCACATGCCTGGGTTGTGGGCTCAGTCCCCAGTAGAGGGTGTGCAGGAGGCAGCCCATCAATAATTCTCTCTCATCATTGATGTTTCTATCCCTCTCTCCGTCTCCCTCCCTCTCTGAAATCAATAAAAATATATTTTTTAAAAAATAATAAAATGTAGGCCTAGTAGATAGAGAGCTTAGCATAGGGCTTGGCCTTAGATCCCTATGCTAAGCTCTCTATCTACTACATGCTATGCACTCTGATATATTTGTATTCTATTTAATGTGTTGTTGTTTTTTCAAAAATGTTTGTCAAATATACTAGGGAAAAATGGGTTACTACTCAATGTTCTTGGGTTCCTAAAGTTGGGTAAATGACACTTGGCCCCTCTCTCTTTTTTTCTCCTACACTCCATCTGTCTTGGTTGGTTTGCCCTAGAAGTAGAGCCAAAGATACAGGTTATTTGGGAAGTGATATAAAGAAACAGAGGACAGAAATGAGAAGGAAAAAGCTAAAACGAGGTGTTATTGAGCCAGTTGCTGCTGTGGGTGACTGGGGCTCAGTCCTACTGGGAGCCTGTGGGGATCTGGGTAGAATTCCCTCAGAATGGTTTCTCCAAAGGATGGAAGTCTGGGACATTTATCCACAGACTTCTCTCCTCCTTAGTTGAGTGTGTCTAATTCACTTCCCCACCTGGCTGCAGAAAAAATGGAGAGGTGAAAAGTGGGTACCTGCATGGGGCTGTCATCTTGCATAGAAGCCTCCACAAAGCCTCCACTGAAATACCAGTGAGCCAAGAGCATATGGGCAGAGCACAAAAAGCAGCTGCTGCTTCCTCTAAGCAGGAAGGAGTAAACATAGGCATCTCTGTCCAATACATAGTGCCTTCCCCTAGGCAGCCAATCTCAGGGTCTTGCTGCCATTCAGACAGGCATAACCTGAAGAACTTGCTTTTCCAGGCTTGGCTCTCAACACATAATTATAATTTAGAAAAATCTTCTGCCTTTCTGAACAAAGCTATTTTTCTGCTGTAGACTCAGATAAAAATCGAATTTTAGTTGTAGTTAGAAATGCCTTCTAGATCAAAAGGTAACTCCTCATTCCATTGATGCCCATCATTGCTTCAGTGGGTGGGGAGGAGGGGATTGAGGGGAAAAAGAAAAAGCTCTAAAACGAGTTCCAGAATATTCTTTCTCTTACTTTAATCACACTTCCTAAATATTCATAATATAGGATGGTTATAGCCTAATTTATTTATTTATAAAATTTTCTAAAATTGGATAGTGTTTTCATTTTCTCAGTATCAAAAATAATATTGTAGCAAACATCTCTATATATAAAAGCCTAAGCGACCATTATGACCAGACAACCCGACAACAGGACGACTGGCCTGTAGCTATGATGCACACTGACCACCAGGGGACAGATGCTCAATGCAGGAGCTGCCCCCTGGTGGTCAGTGTGGTCCAACAACCAACCCCCGAAGTCCCTACCCCTCACCACCCCCCCAAACTCCCGTGGTCCCTCCCCACAGCCGGCTGGTCTGGATCCGCCCCAATTGCCCACCAGGCCAAGGGACCCCACCTGTGCATGAATTTGTGCACTGGGCCTCTAGTCATTGCACATAATTCTTTACCTGAGTTTCATATCATTTTACCAAGAGAGATAGGTCACAGTGGAAATAGAGAGTTAAAGAGTATGGACGCTGTAAAAGCTTTTGATCCATATCCACCTGTTGCTTTCCAAAAAGTGTAGATTTAACCAATTTGTACTCTCACCAGTCATGTGTGTGCATAGGGAAATTTAAAAACATTTTTAAAAATCTCAGTGTTGAAAATTTAGCAAGTATAGAAAAGTGTAAATCGTCATAGTAATAAATAACCCACAACCTTCAGACAGCCACTACTAACATTTTAATATATTTTAGTCTTTTTCATTCTTATATAATGTACATGTATAATTTAAGAACAAAATAGAACATACCACATATAGAGTTTTATAATCTGGCTTTCTCATCTAATATTACATTCCATTTCCCAAAAAGATAAGGTAAATGGTTGCACAATGTTTTATGGGTGTCCGTTAGGAATCGTGTTTGGCTCCTATGAACAGAGTTTGACTAATATAAACATAACGGTTTATTTTTTCTCATGTAATGAGACATCTGGAAGGTGGCAGTTGATGGCTTTGTTACAGTGGTTCCAGGATATCAGAATTGCAGTCGCTATGATTCTCCTGGCTTTTCTCTCATTGTCTCCAAACGGCTGTTGGAACTCAAGCCATCATGCCAGTTATCAAGACAGTTGGGGCCAGGCAGCAATCTAGGCAGCTGCAAGTCCCACCCATGGACTTCTACTTATATCTTATTGGCCACCGTAATCTTCAAGGAAGGCTGTGAAATACAGTTTTTTTTTAGCTAAGCACATTGCTGGCCACAATAATATAGGATCTTGTTAATGACAAATAAGAGGAGAATGGATATTGGGCAGCCAGCAATCTGCCACAGCCTTATAAGTATGGATGTAATATTTTATTTAACCAATCTCCTATGGAGTAGTATTTATTTTTTTCCTAATTTTCACCATTATGCCAATTGCCATAGTAAGCATCCATACACAAGCATCTCTTAATTGTTTCTTATGATAAATTTCCAGATGGAATTAATAAATTAAATCATGGAATGCAAAATTGCTTTCCAGAAAGGTTCTACTTTCTGCAGCAGCATATAAAACCACTGGGCAGTTATTCTGAGAATCATTCATTGAATACGTGCTTTCCATCCAACTCCAGATGGTCCCTTGTGATTCTTTCTTGAATATTAATATTCTTCACAAATGTTAGAAAATGTAATCAATCCTTAAATAGAATATGTCAAAGTGGCAAATGCTGAGCAGTATGTCTTTAATTAATTAAATATATACCAGAAGAAAATGTCCTTGTGGAATGAGCCTGCAAAGTGACACATTTTAGACTGGTAAGTTCTTATATTTTCATTTTTTAAGAAGTTCCTGAAGTAGTTTTGATGCCAATAATGACATGGGGCCACAGGAGAAAGGATGACAAGGAAAAGACCCATCTGAGAATCATTAAGAAGCCTCAATCAATTTAGGATCTTTAAAGTTTAATATTAGAAGCTATTATGGAAGATATGAATCTTGATACAACTATTGCTATTCTGCAAACCAATGCAATTTTAGCAAAGTTTTGAAGCCCCATCTATTGACTTGTATTCTAGTGGAACTAATGTTAGCAGAAACAGCATAGCTAAGTCATTGAGCTAGATTCCTCCACAGACACAAGTGAGAGCCAAAATTTGAAATACTTACTGGTGTATACAGATAATATGTTCTAAAAATTTATACTTCAAATGAATTTATGGTAAATTAAATTGAAATGTTTAAGGCACTGTGGAACTACATAAAAAAAAACCTCAGAGTAGCTCACATTCAATTAATGTAGTAAAATTAAAAAGTGATTGCAGCAAATGCTTTAGTAAAGAAGATCACTTTTTAAATAAGAATAATCACCCAGTTGTTCATTTTTTGAGAGTTTGGTTTGTACTCCCAGGTTTCTTTAAGGCAAGGCAGGGCTTTAAATGCTGTCAAAATTTCCATGGTCTTTAGCTTGTCTTGCTCAACAAAGATGAAAGCCATTGGAAAAGTTACATTTGCACTGCGTTCTTAGAATTTAGTCTGTGTTTTAAATAGTGCTGTGTATGGTCACCTAGGTCCATGGAATGTCACACATGTACCTATTTCATGTGTAACACAGCTCAACACTTGAGGGCAGATTTTATTGCCCATATCTCACCCCCAGGGAGCAGGGGCCATCACTCGCTCAGGAGGGAGGAGACTAATTTCACCTCCCTGAGGCACAAGCAGTCCAGTCCCAGTGCTTCAAACTAGACCTGTCCCCATCGTAGGAGGCCAATAAATATTTGTTGAATTTTTTATATGGTACAAACCAAATTTATGTCTAAGTGGTAGGATTATATTTGAATTTCTTCTTTTTGCTTTTTTATATTTTATGAATTTCCTGCAAGACATAGCTGGGACATTTGTGATCAGGTAACTGTGTGCATACCTGCATGTTTGGGGCATTCCAGATCATAGTTCCTGGAACATTTCTGCTAACTTTTTTGAACTAGTTGAAATGGGTTTGTTGTATCATACTGAATTGAGTGTCTTTATTAAATATACTTAAGCATTTAACTTTTATATTTAAATTAGACATGAGTTTTGAATTCAACTTTTATTTCGCAGTACAAATTAGGTAATGAACAGAGACTAAAAGAAAATTAGTAAATATATCAATCAATTGAACTCAAACTTTTTACTTAAATTAAGTCTTTAAAACCAACAATGGAACACAATAATATATGAATACTACAGTCTTACATTTTATGCTAATAATTTATTTATATAATTAAAAATTCAGACTGGCCAGTGTGGCTCGGCAGTCAAACGTCAACCCAGAAACTAAGAGGTCACTGGTTCGATTCCTGGTGAGGGCACATGCTTGGGTTGTGGGCTCGATCCCTAATGGGGGATGTGTAGGAGGCAGCCGATCAATGATGTTCCTCTCTCATTGATGTTTCTCTGTCGCTCTGCCTTCCTCTCTCTCTAAAAAGAAAAAAAAATCATTAAAGACATATTTTTTAAAAAAGAGATACATTTTTAAAAATTCAGATTCGGAGATTTGTTCTTTCTATTTGTGATTTTCCTACTTACTTAAGCCTTTATTTCATCAATATTAAGAAAATTATATAAAAATTTTCATGGATTTTTATTAAACCAAATGTACTGCTTATGGTTTAAATATTTTTAATGATTTGGCCATAACATACTTTTATTTTTATTTCTTCAGATAAGATTTTTTCAAATTAATTTTTAATTTTTTTAATTATACATTCAATAGCATTTTGTATTAGTTTCTGGTATACAGCATAGTGGTTAAACTATCATTTATTTTACCAAGTGTTCCTCGCTGATATTTCCAGTACCAAACTGGCCCCATACAACATTACATTATTGACTATATTTCCTCTGCTGTACTTTACATCCTCATGACTATTTTGTAACTACCAATTTGTACTTCTCAATCCCTTCACCTTTTTCACCCAGACCCAAACCCCCTCCCCTCTGGCAAACATCAATCTGTTCTCTGTATCTATGAGTCTTTTTATGTTTTGTTTGCTCATATATATTGTTCTTTAGATTCCACATGTAAGTGAAACCATATGGTGTTTGTACTTCTCTATCTGACTTATTTCACTTAACATAATGCCCTCTCCATCCATGCTATTGCAAATGATAAGATTTCATTCTTTTTATAGCCAAGTAATAGTTCCATTGCATATATGTATCTTTTTTTTTTTTTTTTGGCCACTCATCTATTGAAGGTTACTTGGGTTGCTTCCATAGCATAGCTATTGTAAATAATGCTGCAATGAACATAAGGGTGCACATATTCTTTTGAATTAGTGTTTTGAGGTTCTTCGGCTATATACCCAGAAGTGACATCACTGAATCATAAGGCAGTTATATTTTTAATTTTTTGAGGAACCTCCATACTGTTTTCCACAGTGACTGCACCAATCTGCATTCCCACCAACAGTGCACAAGGTTCCCTTTTCTTCACATCCTGGCCAACACTTGTTTGTTGATTTATTGATGACTAGAGGCCCGATGCATGAAATTTGTGTAAGAGTAGGCCTTAGTTCCCCCAGCTGCCAGCACTAGCTTCCCTCTGGCACCTGGGACCCGGGCTTCCCTCGCAGCCCTGGCTTCATCTGGAAGGTCTTCCAGAAGGATGTCCGGTCTAAGTAGCATATTACACTTTTATTATAATAGATAGCCATTCTGACAGATGTGAAGTGATATCTCATTGAGGTTTTAATTTCCATTTCTCTGATGATTAGTGACATTGAGTATTTTTTCATATGTCTATTGGCCATCTATATGTCCTCTTTAGAAAAGTTTCTATTCAGGTCCCTACTGTGTGTGTGTGTGTGTGTGTGTGTGTGTGTGTGTGTGTGTGTATTTGATTTCAGAGAGGAAGGGAGAGGGAGATAGAGATAGAAACATCAATGATGAGAATCATTGATCAGCTGCCTCCTGCACGCCCCCTACTGGGGATTGAGCCCGCAACACAAGCATGTGCCCTTGACTGGAATTGAACCCGGAACCCTCCAGTCTGCAGGCTGACGCTCTATCCACTGAGCCAAACCAGCTAGGGCCCTAGTCCATTTTTTAATTTGATTGTTTATTTTCTTAAGGTTGAGTTTTTTATAAATTTTGGATGTTAATTCTTATTAGTTGTACCTTTGGAGACTATGTTCCCCATCCAGTGAGTTGTCTTTCCATTTTGTTGAAGGTTTTCTTTGCTGTGCAAAAATATTTTACTTTGATGTAGTCCCATTTGTTTATTTTTTCTTCTGTTTACCTTGCCTGAAGAAATTTACCAGAAAATGTATTGCTAAGAGAAATGTCCAAGATTTTACTGCCTCTGTTTTCTTTTAGGATTTTTATGGTTTCGAGTCTTACATTTAAACCTTTAATCCATTTTTAGTTTATTCTTGTGTATGGTGTAAGAAGGTGGTCTAGTTTTATTTTTTTGCACAAATCTGTCCTATATATCTAACACCATTTATTGAATAGACTATCTTTACCCCATTATATTTTCTTGCCTCCTTTATCAAATATTAATTAACCATAAAGGTGTGGGTTTATTTTTGGGCTCTCTATTCTGTTCCATTGATTTATATGTCTGTTTTTATGCCAGTACCATGCTGTTCTGATTACTATGGCCTTATAGTATAGTTTGATATCTGGTAGCATGATCTCTCCAACATTGTTCTTTCTCAAGATTGTTGGGACTATTCAGGGTCTTTTGTGGTTCCATATGTATATTTGAAATATTTGTTCTAGTTCTGTGAAATATGCCATTGGTATCTAGCTAGAAATTGCATTGAATCTATAGATTGCTTTAGGTAATATGGACATTTTAATGATGTTAATTCTTCCTGTCCATGAACACGGTATATGATTCTATTTGTATCTTCTTCATTTTCTTTCTTCAGGGTCTTATAATTTTCTGAGTACAGGTCTTTTACATTCTTGGTTAAACTTATTCCTAGTCATTTTATTTTTCGTATTCAATTGCAAATGGGATTGTGTTCTTAGTTTCCCTTTCTGATAGTTCACTATTGGTTAAAATGCAACTGATTTCTGGATAGTTATTTTGTATCCTGCTACTTTACTGAATTCATTTATCAGTTCTAATAGTTTTTTTGGTGGCATCTTTAGGGTTCTTTATATACAGTATCATGTCGTCTGCAAATAATGACAGTTTTACTTGTTCCTTTCCAATTTGGATGCCTTTTATTTCTTCTTTTTGCCTGATTGCTGTGGCTAAGACTACGTTGAATGAGTGTGAAATTCCTGTTTTATATCAATTTTTTTGTTTTGTTAATCCTCACCCAAGGATATTTTTTCCATTGATTTTTAGAGAGAGTAGAAGAGAGGGAGAGAGGGGGAGAGAGAAAGAAACATCAATGTGAAAGAGACATATCCCACATGTGGCCTGACAGGGGATGGGGATCAAACCTGCAACCCAGGTACACGTCCTTGCTCGGATATCGAACCTACAACCCTTCAGTTCATGGGCAGGTGCTCTAACCACTAAGCACAACAGCCAGGGCTAATTCCTATTCTTAAGGGAAATGCCTTTAGTTTTTCCCCATTGAGCATCATGTTAGCTGTGGGTTTGTCACATATTGTATTCTTCATTTCTGACAGGTATATGGTTTTTATGTCCTTTTTTATGCTTGCTATCTCTTTGTTGAAGTTCTCTCACATTTTATTGGGCATCCTTAATACTATTTCTTTTAACTCTATATCTAGTAAATCACTTGCCTCCAATTCATTTAGCTCCTTTTTCTGGAGATTTCTCCTGTTCTTTCATTTGGAGCATATTTCTTTGTATGCTCACTTTGGCTGCCTCTTTGTGTTTGTTTCTAAGTATTAGGTAGATGTGCTGTCTCCCTTTCCGGGTAAGGTGGCTTTATGTAGAAGGTGTCCTTTGGGACCCAGTGGCACATTCTCCTTGATCATCTGAGCTGGGTGCTCCAGGAATGTCCCTTGTGTGAATTATATGAGCCCTCCTCTTGTCATTGTGTCTTTTTTTAAAATATGTTTTTTATTGATTTCAGAGAGAGGGAGAGAAAGGAAGCAAGAGATAGAAACATCAATGATGAGAAAGAATCACTGATCAGCTGCCTCCTGCACAGCCTCTACTGGGGATCAAGCCCGAAACCCGGGCATGTGCCCTGACCAGGAATCAAACTGTGACCTCCTGGTTCATAGGTCAATGCTGAACCACTGAGCCTCGCGGGCCGGGCTTGTAATTATGTCTTGATTGCTATTGGCCTGTTCATGCATGAGGTTGACCTTCAGGCTGTCTGATTGTAAGATTCAGCCCCAACCACAGTGTATGAGCTGCTGTGCAGGTGCTGACCACACAAAGCCTAATTCACCTTAGCAGGGTCTGGAGCCTGCCGAGATATCCCTTGATATCTAATTAGATCCTGCTCTGTTTAAAGCTCAGCCACTGTGTGTGTTGTTCTGGGGTCTCTTGGGAGGGACTCTGCTGCAGGTCAATGTCAGATGCTGTCTGTGACTAGCCCTGGGCAACCTGTTAGGAGCTACAAAGTGATACATAGTTTGTGGTTGCCTCTGCTGGGCCTGTGCGTTTGTGGAGAGTACCAAGCTGTCCATCAGCACCCAACCCGGAGTCAGGTCAGCCAAAGGCCCAGGGAAACCTGAGATCTGCCTGCCAATTGCCTGTTAGGTTCAGTCACTGACAGAGCCTCTGGTGGTACTTGAGTTGTATGAGGTAGGTTCTTAGTGCATCACCAGATAGGGGCAAGTGGTATTCACCAGACTGGTACAGGTTCAAACTTGGTGCTAGTGCTGGGTCTGAGGGCTTTCAGCAAAAGTCCCAAGATATATCAGGTCTAGCTGCCATCCATTCGGTGCCCAGACCTTTGTGATGGGGTGGAGTCTCAGATAATTGTCAGTGTGAGGCCAGCCAAGTTTATCAGACCCAAACAGAACAGGATTTGGCCGTGTGAAGGGAGGGCTCTACACTGGTAAGGCTTGTGAGGTAAAAATGGCCTAGAGCCACACAACTCAGTCTGTCCTGTATTCTGCCCAGACCTTCTGGAGAGCCCCAGTTTGGCAGGGTGGGGCCGCCAGGAATCCAGAGGTTGGGGTTAGTGGATCTCCCACGAGAGAGAGATGCTGGTTAGGCTCACAGGAAGGTGGGAGTAATGGACCCTACTACAGAGCCACAAAACTCAGCCCTTGAGCCTGCCCAGAACTCTACACTCTGGGCCCCAGGCAGCTGACTTTATCACGGGTTGTGAACTTCCCAGGGTGGGGCAACAAGAAGTCTGAAGGGTGGAGTTATTGCATTCCTCCAGGCTGATGCAATAAGGAAGGTGTTCCATCCAGAAAGATGGCCTCTGCGGCATAACAGAGGGACTCAGCACAGGGACCCTGGTGGCTGTGCCTTCAGCTCTTTCCTGGGAGCCACAAAGCCCATTTGCTCCTCCGCAACTTGAGCCTTCTCTGTTCCTCTTCTGGAGCCCATGGTGAGTGGCTGCAAACGAGATTTTGTGCGTTGGACTTTTAAGAGGGTGCCTGTGCCTCTAGCAGACTTTCATCTCTCCCCGGTGGGCAGAATCCCTGATGATTTTTCACAGCCACATGTTATGTGGGCACCTTTTCCTGACTCTGGTGCTCTGGTTTGGGGGGACTAATATGGGGTTTGAGACCCTTTGCTTCTCAGAGGGAGCCTTGGTTGCTGAGATATCCCTCTGTGATCTCAGCTGCCTCCTGTGGGAGCAGGGCCAGCCCATTCGCATCTCTGCCCTTCCTACCAGTCTCAATGTGGCTTCTTCTGTAAATCCTTAGCTATAGGACTTCTGTTCAGCTAATCTTTGATTGATTATTCTGGTTGGTTGTTCTATATTTCAGTTGTAATTCCAGTTTGGTCCTGGGAGGAAGTGAGTGTAACTTCCACCTAATCCACTACCATCTTAGATCCAGTTCATCATACACTTTAAAATTCAACTATAATTTAATGAGCTTATATAAGTTATCATTGCAATGTAAATTCCTCTATCACTTTTGTCACTACTAGTATAATCGTTTTCATTTATTATTACTAATAATTAGTTAGTATGTGTTTATTATGTACCAGGAAGTGTACTGTTTTCATATAATAATTCATTTAGTTATTATAATAACTCTATGAGATGCATATTATTATTTCCATCTTAAGAAATTGAGGCATAAAGATAAAAGTGACCCACCAAATATTACACAGCTAATTATTGAAATTCAATATCAGAATTTGAACCTAACCCATATTTTAATTGCTATGTTCTACTGTCTCCCAATTTCATACATCTATTTTTCCATCAAGATGTAAGATCCTTAAGAGCAAGGACCATGTCTTACTCTACCTCTGGTGCCCAGACCCACACAGAGAACTTAGTGAACATTGAGATAAACTGAATTTGTTTAAACTTTGGTCTGTAATTTGAGGGAAAACAACAACAAAAAAACTTTACAAAACTGTTTCTTCACAAGTGAGTTCAGTTGTAGCTGATCTTTTTCCTGCTCTAAGCTGTTTAAGAGCTTGTTTTGTTGTCCTATAGAAAAATGGACAATTTACAACAACCAAAAAGATAAAAATAACTCTTAGCCTATGAAAAGATAGTCAGATTTCCTAATAGTAAAAGAAATGTAATTTAAAACTACACTGAGGTAAGATTTTATAATTACACGAGGAGCCCAGCTCCCGATTGGGAATCGCGGGGCGCGGCCCACCCACCTGCCGCCCTGCCTTGACGCTGAACCTGTCCACGCAGAGCGCCTGGCCCAGCCCCCAAGCCCTCTGGCCTCCTCTGGCCGCTTCAAGCCCCACACTCAGTCCCTCCAGAGGCCTTGGGCTGGTCCCGCCTTCTCTGGGCGCCTCCGCTTCCACCCCATCTCCGGAATAACACGGCAGCTCCGCCCCATCATGGCGCCCCCGGAGAAGAGCGGAAGCCTGTGCAGTGCTCCGTCCCCTGGCAGGTGGGCCGCGGGGCACTCAGAGTGCCAGCGGTGGGTGGGGAAGGACTGTCCCGCCTCCTCTGGGCGCCTCCCCACTTCCGCCCGTCTCCAGAGCAACGCCCGGGCTAATACGCTAATGACCTGGTCGTTACCGTTAGGGTGTATCAACCATTAGCATATTAGCTCTTTATTAATATATATTGATGAGGTGGTACAGTGATGGTACTCTCATATATTATTGGTGGAAATGCAGAATGATAAACCCCTATGGGAATACATTTTTCATAAACTAGCAAATTATTTATTTACCCTTTGACTCATAAATCCAGTTTTTAAGAATTTACTGTAGGAGCCTCTCAACTTCAGTTTTACTCTTTAATACCTGCTCTGTGATAACAGACAGGACTCAAAGCATTTCTCCATAACAGACAGCACAATGTTTAGCTTTGTCAGTAGAGGGCGCAGGAGGAACATTGCAGAAGGAAGGGGGCTATTGTGGTTCTGAGGTGCTGGGGTTTGCTCTTACTTGCTCCTTGCCACAGCGTCCATTATGGTATGCAATGGGGATAATGAGGGTGGAAGTGAAGGTGATGATGAAACCAAGTGGTGTTGGAGTGCCTGGTCCCTTAGAGAGTTCCAGCCCCAGCCCAAGCCTCATGACCAGCTTGCTGTGGACCTCCTGGTGGGGATACCAAGTGTTCCAGGGGGGGCCCTGACCAATTCTGTGCCTATGTGTCAGAGGGTTGTTTCCTGCTTGCCTGGCAACTGTGGAAAACTTTGGCCTAGGAAAGCCAGCAAATTCTCCGCCATCTAGGAGGCTGCAACCATGCCTTCTCCAAATAGGTTTAACTCTACTGGAAGGATTCCTCCCTTCCAATTTTGTCCTATCTGGGTTCTCTCCTTCAGCCATAGGGCATTCTTTAGAGCAGTGGTTGAGAAACCATGGCCTGCTGGCTAAATCCAACTCACCAACTCTTGTAAATAGGATTTTATTGGCACACAACCATACCCATTTATTTAGGTAAGGGCTTTGCATCTATCAAAACAGAGATCTCCGTAAACTATTTGGGGTGACTTTCAGAATATGATTATTGAGTGAAAAAAAAGCACAAAAGCATTTACCAGCATATAGCCCTGGCTGGTGTGGCTCACTTGGGCGTCATCCTGTGTACTGAAGGGTTGCTGATTCGATTCCCAGTCAGGGCTTGATCCCTGTGGGGGGTGCAGGAGGCAGCTGATTGATGTTTTACTTTTGCATCTCTCTTTCTCTCTCTCTACAAGTCAATTTAAAAAAAAAAAAAGAGTATATGTAGTATGTCATGTGAGTAAGAAAGTTTCTCATTTCTTAAAAAACACACAAAAACATAGGAAGGAGAAGACAAATTAATAATATTGGTTGCCTAGCGATGATGGGTTGGAAATAAAATGAATAGAGGAGGAATCAACACTTCTCTGCATATAGTTTTGACTTTAAAACTTTGTTAATGTTTTACACATTCAAAAATGAAATAAATCAACAAGGATAAGAAAAAAGAAAATTGAATGCAAACAGAAACCAATGAACCATATTTTAAATTAATAGCATGACCGCATGAAAGAAAAAGAAAATAAATAATAAAAGTAATATTTGGACCAATACTTTATCTAAATACTCTCAGTTGAAAAAAAATTGCAAAACAGAAATATTAAAATCTGCTTAACAGGTTCTTTTGTAGGCCATAATTATAGTAATTTTGAAACTATTTTGATGGATTATAAAATTAAGCAAACAAATATATACATTGAGGTGTTAGGAGCCAGGCTTCTCACTGTAGGAGAAGATAGATACAAATTGAAATGGGAGGAGGCTAAAATGAGTACTGAGGTATTTGTTGCACTGGAGTTAGAGTAATCTAGATAGACAGATATAAAGGTAGATAGACAGACAGAAAGTCAGAAGAAATAAAACCCCGACAGCAATAAGCAACCCAGTGGCCAGATCTTGGTTTTTAAATGTCACTATGCTAAAAGAAGCCAGGGATTCTTGAAAACCTGGCTGATTCTGGGCTGAAACAGTAAGATACAAGGTGAGCCTGGATCATCTTATTGTGCTAGAAAATAAGGACAAGCTCAAAAAATTATAGGAACAACCCTAGCTGGTTTGGGTCAGTGAATAGGCCTTCGGAATGAAGGGTCCTGAGTTCAATTCCAATCAAGGGCACGTACCTCAGTTGCAGGCTCAATCCCTGGCCCTGGAATCTCCCCTCCCTTCCACTCTTTCTAAAAATCAATGGAAAAATATCCTTGGGTGAGGATTAACAAGACACACACACACACAATGTGGGAACATTTCAAGGGACATGGAAGCTATTGGAGGGGATTTTACTGGTCAAACTGGTCACTGATGATAATTTTGTCACCTCATTTAATAGCAGACTTCCTAACATATTAAGTATTTAATAAATGAAGGGTGAATCACATGTTCAGAACAGATCAATTTCTTGTCTCTCTGATTGGCTTCTCTGCTCCTTACTGTCCTTGTTTTGTTAAGTGTTAACACCATGATTTGGACCTTGTATATCCTGTGGGTGCTGACTTAACATAACACATTTCACCCACTTTAAGAACTTTCATAATTCTTTTTTATTCTTGTGTAAGGGTATCTCAGTAAATTTGGATGAGGACCCAGGAGTACCTGGCCAGCTTACTAATCATTCCCACCCCCGTGCCATTATTCTGAAGAAGTTGGGTAAACAATAGAAATGGGAGGGGAGAATTAACCAGTCTTTTGCTGGTATCTGTGTTTACCAGTTAGGGTTCATCAGAGAATTGGAAGCATAAAGAGTGCTAGCTTGTAAGTGATTTACTGAGAGAATTTGACCTGACATGGGAGTGGGAGCTGGCGACCGCCTGTGGGAGCCTGTGGCTCTGCTTCTGGTGGCTGTCCTGTCCTTGGGGAGAGAAGCGGGGACAAGCTGGCACCCAGGTCATTTCCCAAGGCCTCCAAACCTCCCACTTTGATGCTAGGGTCCTGCAAGAAAAGTTGGTGCCTGCCCCAAAGCTAACAACCCCCTGACTCAGGAGTCAGAGAAACTGTGGGAGGATGGGGAGGCAGCTGGAGGAGCCTTAGGCTTGGCAAGGAAGGTTTCAGGGTCCCTGGAAGTTATCAATTACTTGTTAAAGAAAAACAGAGAAGAAAGGAGGAAGGACACATTGGTCAGGATAGGCTGGCTTGAACTGTGACAACAACCCCAACCTCAGTGGACTAAAGCTAGATTTCTACCTTATCCACTGTCCTCGTCCTTTCATGGGACAGTGGTAAGGCTTTGTTTCCTCTGGGCATTGCAAGTTCCAGCTGATGGAGTGGCCACCACGGCAGGGCTGCTGGGAGTGTGATGTTAAGGTGATGGTCCCAGTGTGATCCCACCCCACCCCCACCAGCACTGTGTTCCCTTGCTGTGTGGTTCACTCATCATAAAAGAAGGAAAGAGCCCTGAAGTGTCTCACATCTGTAATCAAAGTTAAGTGGAACTTGTTATTCTCACCACAATTCATTGGCCACAACTGGTCATATGACAACACCCAACACAAAGTGTCATGAGATGACAGATATCCAGAAATATTCAGAGAGAACCATTGACTCCCACAGAGATGTGGGAGGGATGTGGAATCCTGTTCCATACGTATGTTTGGGGAATGAATTACATTGACCAAAATGTCCGTCCCTGAAGCATTGCTTCCCTTGGATAACTTCCTGTTCCAGAGCCTCCATTTCTGCCTTACAACCCCCAGAACAAAAGACAAACGCCTTTATGAGGTCACTCCAGATGCTCTAACTGTGCCCAGAGGAGGAGTCAGGCACAGCAGGACATTCTGGGGACAGATGGTGCAGACCCTCCCAGGGACGATAAGGAGAAATTAAGGGACCTCAGTGGATCCAAGTCTGATGGGAGAAAGACAATGCACACGCCTGTCACTGAGAAGGGGTTATGCTGGATCCCTCGGCCAGGGGGCTGACTGCCAAGATCAAAATGAGTTATTTTCACAAAAATTATCTGGAAGCTCAAGGCAGCCTTGTTCTGGGATGTGGGTAAAGATATGGCCTCCTCTTCAGTGGGGACCCGGCCCCAAAATTCTGCATTGCCGGGTTATCAGGGTCAATGGTGGTTCAGGCTTGGGACAGCTGACCGCTTTGGTACAGTGTGGTTTGGGCAGATATGGGTGGGAAATGGCACTGGGTATCTTGATAACAAAGGAAGCAGCAGTGCCTTGGCAGTGGTGGAAGATGTCAGAGGCGATGGTTATGCACACGCCCATGGAGAGATGGTGCCAGTGAAGAGTGGGCCTTCCACAAGTAGCAAGAAAACTGGGCTTCTAGGTGCACAGGGGGCCACTCTGAGAATAGGCAATTTACTCATCTATGCAATAGTTACTGGACACCCACTATTTAGATAGCAAAAAAAAAAAAAATGGAGAAAGTCCCTGACTTAATGGAACTTACATTCCAAAGGGAGAGACTGGCAAAACAGAAACATATCCATAACTAACTGTGAAAAGTGGTAAGCGCTACAAGACAGTAAAAACATACACACATACTATTTTATTATGTATAATACAATTTTAGTGTATAAGGTGAGATACTTCGCATTTCTTCTATTGTGAATTAGAGTAGAATAACATTATTATGATCCCAATTTTACTACTAGGCTATTGAAGCTGGGAGATCTGCAAGGCCATCTGCCACATTGCCACAACTTTCACAGACTCCACAGGCCTTGACCATGAAGGATGACAGGTCTTCATTGATGGGG
>NW_005871223.1:525258-526977 GCF_000147115.1 Myotis lucifugus
GGGGGGGGGGGGAAAGTAGGCTGAGACTGAGAAGGAGCCAGGGTGCTAATGCTGTTGACACCAAGGTGGAGATAAAGAAGTTACCACTGCAGTGGCTAAAGGGACATTGGAAATCTTGTCCTAGTCCAGGCAGGCACTGGTGCTTGAAGGTTCACTTGGGTGAATAATACCAGGAATCTCTGGTAAGCAGTGGTGTCAATGACAAGTGGTGGAAGCTCTTGGTTCTAATAGGGTCCATCCTGGAAGAAGGAGGACCATGTCAATGGCTGATGTCTACAGAGGAGTGCAGTAACCTGAAGTGTGGGCGAGGGCTGGGAAGGTTGTCAGTGGCCCATTCATTCATACTTATTAAGATCCCACTATGAGACAGACTCTGTGCTACATGTTAGGAATACATGATAAACTCTCAAAGACCCTTCCCTTATGGAGCTTATATACCACTAGGTCTCAGCCCAGAGAGCTGTAATTCTAGTCCTAGCAGAGAAGTACAGCACAAACTACCAACCAGTTGGGTGGTATCTGCAGTTTTATGGGCCCATAGAGAGAGGCTGAGAACTCCGTCCTGGTAAAGGATGGAGGCAGAAGGTGAAGATGGCTTAGTCCTAACACCATCTGAATTGATTTTTATTAACTCAGAGTAAAAATGGGTATGTAGTCTGCAGAGAGGCTGAAAGGCAAGCTATGCATGGCTGAAGAGGGTGGGGGTAGCCAGTGTCCTCCCAGAGTCCCTGAATATTAACGTAGCTCAGCCACTGTACCATGTAGCTACCAGCCAATGAAAGGAATCACAGACACTCAACCCTTTAGCTTCTTCCCTTCCTCATCCCCTCCACCTTCCCCCAAATCTAGCACAGGAATCCCTTAGACTAGATGACTGAATTCTTCCTCTTCTGTTCTTAACTTCTGGCTCCTTGTTGGACTTAGCTGGTACTTATTCTCAGATTCTTTAGGCTTTTGATCATTTGGGATAAAATTCCTACCCTGAATATTCTTGGCTCCAGGCCTTCATGTCCACTCATCTGGTCTGCATCCTACTCAAACCCCCATCAGCAACCTTTAAGAGAGGCCTGATTATTTTGTCATGAACCCATGGCTTCAGGGGCAAGCCTGTTGCTATGGCAACATGGATGATCTATCAGCCACATGCTGTCACTCTTCTTTGGGACTGTGAGGGCTCTGGGAGGGGAAAACCAGCCTCCTGAGGGAGATAGCAAACCTTGTGGGCCAATTACCAGAGGAGAAGGCAAACGCCACCTCCCTGACTCTGCCTTAGCATGCCCTGTGGCCCACAGGTCCTACCCCTCCCCAGCTTCTAATCCTGCCCATGGAGAGATAAGAAGGGAATCCAGAGACATTGTCAGGTTTCATTATGTAGCTTTAAACCTGCATCTTGATTCTCCAGAGAAGCCAAAAGGATGACATTTCTCTTTTCTTGCCTGAGGATGTGGAAAGATGATGGCCCCACTCATGCAACCTAGTAATCCCTCTGGGAAGGTAACATAGGTTTCTGTCCTCAGAGACTTGGAGATCAAATCCATCATGCCTCCCAGTGCTGTTTGTGTTGGCCAACATCCAAAGTGTAACCTCTACCTTCATGCCCATCCTGTCATTTGATCCCCTTCCACAATCATTCTCATGAAGCTCTTTGCATCCTACTGCCTCAGCCTTCCACCCTCCTCTCCTCCATATTCATTTCCACTCTGGGCCCTGGATCCTTTT
>NW_005871223.1:536488-539057 GCF_000147115.1 Myotis lucifugus
GCATACGCGTCCTATGGTTGATCTTAAGGATCCTATTTCTTTACACTCAGGCCATTTAGATATTCTGCTCTATCCCCTGTTGTTGCTGTCATATACTGGGGAGTCATCTCTTTCATTGTGTACATTGACAATGGCAAAAAGCTCACTGCTCCAAAGGGTAAGCCAGTTGCTTGCCCACTATACCCAAGCTTTGATCAATCTGGATGACTCCAGGCAGGTTGCCTGTCCAACATCATGGCCACTTGTGTGCTCACCTTTTTTTCATGTTCAGAGATTTTTCTCTCCATTTCAGCCATTCACTTCCATTTACATTCCCTGGATATTGTCACTACCTATAATGGTACTCCTCCTGAGTTACTAATTCAAGTACTCCTCTGCTTGCCTGTGACCTCCCCTTCTAACAGGGGAAGGATCATTGTCCCTGCCTGTCCTCTGCTATGTCCTTATCTATCAACCTTTCCCTTTCTATTCAGCATGGATTTCATGAGCAGTATTTCTATACTCTCTTCTGGCCCTACATTTCTCTACTCCCATCTTTATTCTCTGAGACTCTCTTGTCCCTCTGTTGCCTCCATTTATCTAAGCTCTTTATTTGGATGAACCCAACTATCTATTTCACTGTGCCTACATCCAAGCACCTGATCATTACCTAATGAGGCAGACTAATTCCTGTATAAGTTCAAGGCCATTAAATTCAAACAGGTCCTCACACTATACAAAGCACTACAGTTCTGTTTCTCATTTTCCTATTTTCCACAGTGTCTGTGGAAATCTTTCTCCTTTCCACAGCCTCTAAGGTCTCTTCTTAGATTGTTAGAGAAAAAAAGCAGCTCTCACACAGGAACACTGTTAACCCTCTGAGTATTTCTGCACCTGTTCTGTGGGTCCTTCCCTCCAGTTCTATTAACAGAGCTGCCCCACCTCCCATTTACTTAGAACCTCCTTCTGCCTTCCAGGAACCTCACACTTGTTTACCATTTCTGTTTTCCTAGTTGTATATTCAATCTTTTTCTCACCTGAACCTTTCCAGTTGTATTTATACATTTCACATTTCTCTCATTAAGAAAAAATAACAATAATAATCAACTTCCAGTTATTACCTAATCTCTCTTCCCACCTACACAGGTCAAACTCCGGAGAGCGCTGTCTATATTTTCTGTCTTGATTTCTGTATATCCCAACCTCAATCCACACCATTCTGCCTTTCTGTCTTACCATCAGCTTTTGCTGGAATTGTGGATTACTCTCATACTGACCCCAGTATTCCAGTATTTCTCCTATGTGACCATTCTCTACTTTTTTTCTCCTGGCTTTCTTTCTACCTCTCCAGCTGTTCCTTTTATATCTCCTTTGCTAACTCATTCATCTCTACTTGGCCAGTAAATTATGGAGATCCTCAAGACTTGTTCAATAATCTTTCCTTCTTCACTACATTCTTTCTAAGTGCCCATGAATGTCAAGTCTGTACCTTTAGTCTAGACTTCTCTGAGCTCTAAACCTGTAACATCTAATTTTCTTTCAACTTAACATATGTTCTTTTATAAGATACTTGACTTTATAAAAGTCCAATGTATTAATTATCTATTGCTGTGTAACAAAGCAAAACTTAGCACTTAAAACCACAAACATTTATTACCTCACAGTTTCTGTAGGTCAAGAGTCCAGGTGTGGCATAGCGAGACCCTCTGGCCAGGAGTCTCTTAGGAGGCTGCAAACACGGTGTTGGCCATGGCTGTGGTCATCTCAGGACTCCAGTAGGGATGAACCCACTTCTAAACCCACTCAGGTGGCTGTTGGTGGGCTTCAGGTCTGCACAGGCTGCTGCTCAGAGATATCAGTGTCTAACAACAGGGCCTCTGAACAAGGCCACTTGTAGCATGAAGGCTTGCTTCTCCAGAGTGAGGGAGGATTCAGAGGGCTCGGGGGTTGGGGAGAGGAAGATGGAAGTCAAATTTTATGTGTAACCTAATCTGAGAAGTAACACCCTGCCGGGGCTGACAAGCAGCCCCTGAAAGACGGATGAACAGATTACTCAGATAGTTTGACTGTGCAAGAGAGGGCTAAGGGGCCCCTTGCTCTAGTGGCCAGAGCAGCCTCTATTGCCTGCCTTGCTAGGCCTTTATTAGAATTTTTATTTTTAGATACAATCAGTAGGGTGAATAATCTTGGGAGGTTTACATTGTCCTCTAGGCAAGGCCATTCAGGATTAAGCATAAGGATTCCAGTAAAAACCCCGGGGTCTACACATGCACAGACTTGTTTGGAAAGGTCAAGGAATAATTAGGGGCACTGCCTTCGGCACTCCCCTAAGTCGGAATTCCGGTAAACAGGTCAGGCGGCCTTCCATGCACTTCCCTTTTATCAGAATGTCCTCCTTACAACTTTCAACCAAGTCTCTTGTGCTCCCCAACATCTCCCCCTTTTTCATTTTGCTGAAAGTAGAAGACAGAGGGAGGTGGTGAACTTTCTGCTATGGAATGTCCGGGTCTGCAAAGCGCATTTACTGCTGAGTCTGATTTACAGACTATAGAAAAACAAAAAGAGCAATGGTTAGTTATCTGGATGCGTA
>NW_005871223.1:539188-543045 GCF_000147115.1 Myotis lucifugus
ACAAGATGGAATCTACAGCGGCCCTAGTGGGGGTAGAAGCATAGGCAAATCCCTCCCCACAAGTTAATTCATTGGGTCCCATCCAGTTATTAGTGTCCACATCTTGCACAAGACTTGTGGTTTCTGAGATGGGGTTACTGAGGATTACAAATGATCATTCCGATTTTAAAAATTAAGGGTAGCTACAATTGGAAACAGGTCTTATTGAATAAATGCAAAGAAATGTATTGCCACTTATTAAGAATTGCCAAATTCTGGAGAGACAGGTAGGGAGAAAAATATATAATTTACTAAATTTGTGTTAAAAATGCTTCCTTATATCTGAAAAACAAAAAGTTTAAGAATCAGCAATACTTGCAAATGACATGGAATCTTGTCCTTTCTGCAAAACACAATATTCCAGAATAACAATTAGAGCTATAAATGAAAGCATAATATAGTTATTATTTGACAGAGCTTCCCATGTACCTTAAGCAGAAAATTTTCCTTCATGAGAGAGAAAACAAATACTTGAGGCATTTCAGAGTCTATTGGAATGATCTAAAGCCAATTCTAGGTGAAGAAAAAGTTTCTTAAAATTTAAACCCTGGAAGGATTGTCAAATTTATTTTGCCAAAAGATAGATACAAACATAGGCTAGAAAACTTCAGTTCCCACCATTAAAAGATGGACTTTTTGTAAAAAATACCTGATTAATATGAAATATAACCATCTTAATAGTTTATAGGATTAGGAAAGGACTAACCAAAATAAGGTTTATTCTCTACTTGGGTGTGGTCAGCAAATGACACTAATTGGATTTCTGCTATCAGTCTCCCTGAGTACATTGATATAAGCTATTTACCATATGTTTAGACCAGTGGTTCTCAACCTTCTGGCCCTTTAAATACAGTTCCTCATGTTGTGACACAACCATAAAATTATTTTCGTTGCTACTTCATAACTGTAATGTTGCTACTGTTATGAATCGTAATGTAAATATCTGATATGCAGGATGGTCTTAGGCAACCTCTGTGAAAGGGTCGTTCGACTGCCAAAGGGGGTCGCGACCCACAGGTTGAGAACCACTGGTTTAGACCTTATAGTTAGGGAGGCAAAATGCAAATCATTTACTCTTAAGTGTCCTTGGTTTAGGGAAGATAGGATTTACTAGATGGCTCCAAATTAACCATCTCAGTTTCCCTTTTCTACTTGTCCTGGCTTACTGGCCTGTGTCATTTATATCATTTCCTTTCAACATTTCTCTTCACAAAATTCCACAACTTTCACAAATATTTCTTCAGAAACCTTACAACTTTCAGAAATAACCAGCTCTAGAATCCACATTCTTTTTCCTTCAAAATGCATCTCTATGCTTCATGCTTTCCATGACATCAAAACCATAATTTCTTTCTAATTAGTTAGAATTCTTAACCCTTCCTTAGAAACCTTAATTTTTAGGTGGCATGTAAGTAAGTAACACTCCTCAGATTAGCAATACATTCACATTTTAAGAGATATTTCAAGTAAAATACTAGACATTCATTAATAGATTCAAATCCATTCTCTAGTTTTTCATACGAGTCAAACTCAGATTAATTAATATTTCAGTATCCTGTTATTTCAAAATACCTAGATATTTAATAATTTTTACTATTTAATCCAGCAAACTCCAAAGTTTTAAGTTACGAAACACTTTGGAAAACTATGTTTAGGCATATATAATTACCACTGAAAAAGCTTTATCATATACCCTTCATTTTAGTTATATTTATTTTGCCTTAACAACTTTGAGATTTTAAAGCCAATTATTATTACTCAAGGCATTTTCTTGGTAAATTTTGTAACAGGGATAACTCACTGGCCTTCAGTGGCTTTAATGATATATACACATATATTTTACAAAAATAGGAGTGGCCCCCACACTGCTATTTCTGCAGCCTGCTGGAGGGAACTTCTACAGGTCTAATCATCCTAGGAAAAAGACTTGGGGGGTTTAAATGATTAGTTTCCATATTTTTTCTTTCTGAGTAGACTAACAACATGAAATCTTACATAACATAGATTACAGACAGAAACAAATTAAACCAAACAACAAAGTCACATAAAACAACAATCAACAGACACTCATATATGATATTTACAGGTGTGCATAACATACAGACAAGACTTAATAAATCAGTTATTTTCATGGATCTTTCAGGTGTTTTACATCGGCTGTGGCTTACAGCCAGATGCGGCCCAGAGGGCTCCCAGGTGGGGTCGCCAGTGAACACCCACAAGCAGCCTGTTGTTCACAGATCACATCGTATTCTGCTCTCCATAGCCAATATTGACCAGAGTCCAGAGTGGTTTCAGCCAAAATCTGCCAGTTCCAAGGCATCATATGGTAATTTTCAGACAAAGCATTAAGGCGTCCTTTTGTAAACAGACTGTTAGCCCCATTTTCTCTAGTGGATGAGCCATCCCACACAAGAGGTGGAGGATCAGGGCTTTAGGTATTACAGGCTCTACTTCAGGAGTTCAGGAGGAGGGAGAGGTGGTAAATCCTCCTGGCATTCTGTAGGCTTTTGAGCCTCAATATGAAGTGGACATAGTGCAGGTTGAACAAGAGCCCACACAGTTAAAGATGACAAAGGCACTTGTTTTCCCCCCGAGCCTGATTTCTCTTTAAATCCTGCCTACTTGTTCCCAGATCAACATCTAATGTTCCATCATCAGGGAACCAAGGATTATAAATGATAGCACCATTTGCGTATAATAACTTTTTATTTTATTTTATTTTATTTTTTGTTTGTTTTTTGTTTTTTTTTTTAATTTTTTTTTATTAAATCTTTATTGTTCAGATTATTACATTAGTTACTCTTTTTTCCCACCATAACTCCCCTCCACCCAGTTCCAACCCTGCCCTCTGCCCTCACTCCCTACCCACTGTCCTCATCCATAGGTGCACGATTGTTGTCTAATCTCTTCACTCACCCCCACACCCCTTTCTCCCCCCCACCCCAAGAATAGTCAGTCCATTCCCTTTCTATGTCCCTGATTCTATTACAATCACCAGTTCATACTGCTCATCAGATTATTTATTCACTTGATTTTTAGATTCACTTGTTGATAGATGTGTATTTGTTGTTCATAATTTGTATCTTTACCTTTTTCTTCTTCTTCCTCTTCTTACAGGATACCTTTCAGCATTTCATATAATACTGGTTTGGTGGTGATGAACTCCTTTAGCTTTTTCTTATCTGTGAAGCTCTTTATCTGACCTTCACTTCTGAATGATAGCTTTGCTGGATAAAGTAATCTTGGTTGTAGGTTCTTGGCATTCATCACTTTGAATATTTCTTGCCACTCCCTTCTGGCCTGCAAAGTTTCTGTTGAGAAATCAGCTGACAGTCGTATGGGTACTCACTTGTAGGTAACTAACTGTTTTTCTCTTGCTGCTTTTAAGATTCTCTCTTTGTCTTTTGCTCTTGGCATTTTAATTATGATGTGTCTTGGTGTGGTCCTCTTTGGATTCCTTTTGTTTGGAGTTCTCTGTGCTTCCTGGACTTGGAAGTCTATTCCTTTCACCAGGTAGGGGAAGTTTTCTGTCATTATTTCTTCAAATAGGTTTTCAATATCTTGCTGTCTCTCATCTTCTGGCACCCCTATAATTCGGATGTTGGTACGCTTGAAGCTGTCCCAGAGGCTCCTTACACTATCTTCGTATTTTTGGATTCTTTTTTCTTTTTTTTTTTTCTGGTTGGGTGTTTTTTGCTTCTTCGTATTTCAAATCTTTGACTTGATCCTTGCGACCCTCTGGTCTGCTGTTGGGAGTCTGTATAATATTCTTTATTTCAGTCAGTGTATGCTTAATTTCTAGTTGGTCCTTTATC
>NW_005871223.1:543145-557302 GCF_000147115.1 Myotis lucifugus
CCCTTTTACTATATAGAATAGAGGCCTGGTGCATGGGTAGGGGCTGGCTGGTTTGCCCTGAAGGGTGTCCTGGATCAGGGTGGGGGTCCCCACTGGGGTGCCTGGCCAGTCTGGGTGAGGGGCTGAGGGCTGTTTTCTGGCTGGCGAGTAACTGAAGCTCCCAACTGCTCCTTGTTTTCCTTTTTTTTTATTCTGGGCCAGCTTTAGCTCTGAGGCCTCGCTGCTGAAAACATCGATACAATGTTGCGGTCTGGCTGGCTTTCAGTCCGGCTGGTTTCTGGGGGTTTGTTTAGCTTCTTATTTGCAACATAGTACATAGTTGCTTAGAGTTGCAGCTGAGAGGCCGGCAAGTTAGGCGGGGAATGTTGGAGTCCGCAGTCACTGAAGCAAGCAAGCCTCCCTGCTCGCTTCAGTGCATGGCTGCCGGCCGCCATCTTGGCTGACAGTTAATTTGCATATACTCACTGATTAGCCAATGAAAAGGGTAGCGGTCATACGCTAATTACCATGTTTCTCTTTTATTAGTGTAGATACAATCAGTAGGGTGAGTAATCTTGGGAGGACACATGTGTTTACATTGTCTTTTAGACAATGGCATCCAGGGATTAAGCATAAGGATTCCAGTAAACACTCGGGGGTCTGCACTAGTTTGGAAAGGTCAAGGAATAATTAGGGGCGCCACCTTCCACACTCCCCTAAGTCTCCCCTAAGTCAGAATTCCAATAAACAGGGCAGGCGGCCTTCCACACACTTCCCTTTTATCAGAATGTCCTCCTTACAACTTTCCAACCAAATCTCTTGTGCTCCCCAACAACATCCCATTACTTTTGCTTTATTTTATTCATTAGTAGCAAAACACTCACAAAGTCACACAAAGGTAAGGGATTATATAAGGATGTGAGTACCAAGAGTCAGGAACCCTTGGGAGTCATTTTAGAGGCTGACTACTACCCATAACCTCACGTTCATCATTGTGTCCAAAATTAAACTCTTGCTCTACCCATCCTACTAACCCCCACCCCAGAAACATGGCTCCCCCTGATTGCTCTTTCTTAGTGACTGACACTGCCATAGTTTCTGTTCTGCAACCCAGAAACCTAGGAGTCATTCTGGACTAACTCGTCAATCTACCCCTCCCCCCATATCTGATCAAAACTGAATTCTGTCAGATTATTTATCAAATATGACTCAAAGCTGCTCATTTATCTCCACCACCACTACTACCATCAGTCTAATAGAAGCAAGCATCATTTCCTGCTTGGGCTTGCAATTACCTACTATCTGGTCCTCCCTCCTCTGGCCTGACCACTTCCCTCCATATTGCAGACAATGTGATCTGTACCATATAAATCTGATTGCAACAACAACAAAAAAAATCAAAAAAAAAAATCTGATTGCAACACTCTTCTCTTTAAACCATTACATTGTTTCCCATTTCCTATTGGATAAAGACAAAACTCCTCAATAACCTATACTGTTCTACATAGTCTGGTCCCTTTCTACCTCCCAGCCTTACCTCACATCTGGCTCATTTCACTCTTCTCTCCAGGTATGCTGGCTTTCTTTCAGTCCTACTAGCCACAGGGTCTTTGCATTGGCTGTTCCTGCTTAGAACCTTCTGCCTTCCTTTTTGCATACTTAATTTTTATTTAATTTTTAGATCTCAGCTAAAGCATTGCTTCCATGAGAAATCCCCTTTCTAGAACCTCAGAGACTCATACCCTTCTTCTTGAAGCTCTTGTCACAGTTGCAATTTTATACTAGTTTGTATGATTGTCTCTTTTATGTTCTGTAAGTGCCATCAACTGAGAGTCATAGCACTGTTGTAACCCCAGCATTCAAAGTACCTGGTACATAGTAGATGTTCAATAAACATGTATTAAGCAAATGGAATTTTATGACCGCAACTCTCCCCAAATAGATGCAGGTCTTCTTGCTTGGCCTGGTGAGAATCAGTGGGCCAGCATGTGATTAGATTGCACCTGCTTGCTCAGAATCCTGGACTGAGCTGGACTCCAGATCCAGATCCAGGAAGGTCTCACTTCAGATTTAAGGGATGAACTGCCCCAGACTACTGATCTCAGCAGCAAACCTACTTAACTGACCTCTGTATCCAATAAAAGTCAAAGAATCACAGGCTATCAGGCCATACGTTCTTGCTCACTGGACCTGGCTAGGCATGGTTTGGGGAAGGGATCATCCATTCCCTTCTTTTCATCATTAGGAGAGAGCACTGTGGCACATATGACTATTTCCTTCTTTGCCTGTAAATGCCACAGTCTGCTGGTGATGGAGCATACTGGCTTTGCCCATCAAACCTGTCCTCAGATCCTTGTAAAAATGGGAAATGAAGGCTCTGCCAGGACTATGATGGTCTCACTGTGGTACACATATGGGAATGCTTCTTAATCCTGCTCCTCTCCACCTACTGTGTTACACCAGAGTAAGCAACAACTGGCCAAGGCTCGGCCTCTGAGGCACCTACAATCTTATTTACGTACAAGAGGAAGTTGGGGTGGGGGTGGGGGAAGAGGCAGTGGATTTGGTCAGAATGGTTTAAGTAGTGCCAAATGTAGTGTATGCCCCACAGTGCTCCAAATACTCAGGAAGGGACTTTAAAGAAGAGGAGGTCAAAGCATTCCTGGATGGTGGCTTAATTAACTCCCCACACTGAGCCCACATCAGCCTCATCCCTTTAGCACATTATGAGAAGACCTTGATTTTCAGATTGAGGAGTTTAAACTTTATATTTAAAGTAGCAGCAATATCCCTGGCCAGTGTGGCCCAATTGGTTGGGCATCATCCCATGCAGTGAAAGGTTGCTGGTTCAATTCCTGGTCAGGGCACATGCCCAGGTTGTGGGCTCAATCCCTGGTAGGAGGCATGCAGGAGGCAGCCAATCAATGCTCCTCGATCACATGGAGGTTTCTCTCTCCCTCTCCCTTCCTCTCCCTCTCTAAAAATAAATTTAAAATTTTTTTTAAAGTAGCAGGGATTTAGCAAAGAGTTTTCAGTAAGAAATAAGATTTTTAAAAAAACTTATCTGATTACCTTGTGCATTCGATTTCAAAAAGACAAGTAACTGGGGCAGGGACAAATTGGGGTATAAAGATAATCCAAAGCAAGAGAAGTTGCAGGCTTGGACTAAAGCTCTGGCTGAGAGATTATTGAGGACTGGATGAATCTGAGAGATTTGGGCCAGAAAGATCCAATAGGCCTTAAGTGTGGATAAAGATCTAAAATGATTCTACATTGGAAAGTGGGGAGATGTCTGCCTCTATTTGCACTGGTCTGCCTATGTACTAAGAGTACCCAGATTTCCTCGTGTCCCACATTTACCATAATTTCTTCCTGTTCACCTGGATTGACAGCGCCCATCTCCTCCAGCCTCCCTTGCTGATTTGACACCCTGCTCCATCTGATTTGCAACACTCTCTGAGTCATATTTTTATATTCACTCTGCAGCTCCACGTATCACAAATGTAGCCAAGAGGTGTTCTCCCTTCTCTCCTAACCCCTGGACTCCCAGCCACCTGGTCCTGTCCTGCTTACAGGAAACGGGGCCAGCGGGGGGTGCAGTGACAAGTCTTAAGTTTAAGGAAGACATGAGTTTGAGGAGACAGAGGAATCCCCTTTGAGCAGCAGTAAATGGAGGCTGGAGAGGCTGTGAGCAACGTGGACTGGAGTGAGAGGTGGGAGTAGAGACTGGCTGGGCAGGGCTGAGAGCAGAGCAGAGAAGAGCTGAGGATTAAGTTTAATGACAGTGGGGGAGGCAGAAGGAGAGGCCTGAGCCATGGCCTTTATCAGATCATTTGTTGTCAATTCTGGTTAATCAAAGGCTGGTTTTCATGTTCAAAGACTTAGCAGGAATTCTGATTCTCTTTTCTTCCATCCTCTTGCTGACTATTTTGCCTGATTGACAGCATCTCTGCCAGAGGGTGAGCAAAATAAATGAAGAGAGATGAAGTCAAATTGGTGAACTTTACTTTTTGTTAACAGCTTTGGAAAAGCCCTGTGATGAGAATGTTGGGCAATGGTTTAACAATACTAATAAAAATGCTAATATAAACAGGACTCATGTAATTGATTTGTGCCCTGCTATTCCCGAAATGCTACTGAGACCAGAGTTGGCAGCATTTATTTTTAATTCTTATAATTTAAATTTTAGATTTAGCAAACAGTAGATACCAACCTGTCTTTTATATGTCCAGTAGACAAGGGAAATACATCCTTATATACCAGTAAAAGTTGACCCTGTTACACTCAGTTTATCATTTCAATCTATCAAGATATTTTCTATAATATCCAATTTCTGCCATCCAATTTATTTTTCATGCTTTCCTGTCTGTGTGAAAAGAAACAATACTCTGAGAACTGAACTATTTTATAATTAATAAATATAAAACCTACTAATTATGTAACTGAAAACAAATTAATCAATTCCCTTCACCCCTCACCCCAATATCCGAGGCCATTGTTAGCAGAGGTCTCCATAGATAGGGTTCTCAGTCCCATGAGTTGTTGGAGCCGGCCAGGAAAACCAGCCTCTGAGGGGAGCTGCCACACTCAAAGGGGTGGGTCTGCCTCAGCTCCAACAGATTGATGTCACTGAAAATGTGGACCCACATTTGTGGGCCACCTGGAACCTCTGGTATGAAGTAACTAATAAAGACTTTGGACAGTAATGACCAGTCTGTGTATCCACCAAAGGGACCAATGAGCAGAGGTGTGGCATCTGTCCTATTCCTGTCACATGGGAGGTGCCTTCTACTGCGGGGCAGTCTGAGTACACAATCCTTGGAGATGATCCAATTCCCTTTGCTTTAATTTTATGCTCACCAAAAAAACTTCCGCTTACTAATTTGACTTTGCAACAATTAGCAAGGGGCTGATCTGAATAAGGGGATGTACTGATTTCAATCCCTGGAATAGGCTATTCCTGTGTATCAATAAATTAGCATTCTGGTTTTCTACTGTGTCTGCCTTGTAGAGCTTTGAACAGCGCTGAGTAAGCTAACAAAATAAGATTCTGGTGCTGAAAAGCTAAATATGTGACCAGCAAGTAGGCCTTCTTTTTGTAAATGTGGCAGGCACCATTCTGCTAGTGAATGAGGTTAAATCTTCAGCCTTGTCATTGGTTCAGCTTGGTAATTCAAGATTCTCTTATCACACCCTTAGATTTTTTAATCCCCAAACTTCTCTTTCCATGTTCTTGACTCCTTGGCACTTTCATCTATCTAGGAATTAATTGTTTGTTGGGTGTCCACTGTCTTCCCAGTCATCTTTACTTTTCTTTTTGAACTTCTTTATCACTCTTTCATTACTTTTTAAATCTTTTTCTTTTGATGTCCCCCATTTCCCCACCTACTTTACCCCCTCCACCCAGATCCCACCCTCCCTCTGGCCCTAACCACATTGTTGTCTATGTCCATGGGGTATACATATACGTTCATTGACTATTCTTTTCACCTTCTTTATCCTGTCTGCCTGCCCTCCCTCCTCCCCTCTGAAATCTGTCAATCTATTCCATGCATGTTGTAAATGTTTCCCTCCACGTCCCACGTGGTTCAGGGTTTAGGATCTGGAAGAGGAGCCGCACACAAATGAAAGAGAAAAGACAAGAGATAATTTGGGAATATTGGGGGGCCAGGCGGGTACGTCCAACTCAAGAGGAAGGACTTCCACCGGTGCTCAGGCTGCACCAACCATTTTATAGTCAGAGGTAAACAAGGTAGTGGTTACCATAGTTACACTGTTCTTGTGAGTTTCACTTGTTTTGACCATAGTTACACTTCCTGCACGTCCCTCAGCCCATTAGCTTCCCAGATAAGATTTAGGGAGTGTTATAAGGTCAAGCCTAATTATGCTAAGAGGACTGTGCCCTCTAAGCTGGGACTTGTTTGTGACTTTGCCAACAGGTCAGTCCGAGACTTAACCCTATATCGGCTCCCCACACATGCATCCATGACTGGTTCTATTTTGTTCCTCAGTTTATATTGCTCATTATATTCCACATATAAGTGAGGTCATGTGGTATTTGCCTTTCTCTGACTGGCTTATTTCACTTCATAATAATTTCCAGGTCCATCCATGCTGTCAAAAAAGTTAAGAATTCCTCCCTTTTTACAACTGTGTAGTATTCCATGATGTAAATGTACCACAGCTTTTTTATCCACTCACCTACTGATGGGCATGTGGGCTATTTCCAGATCTTAGCTATTGCAAATAACTCTGATATGTACATAGGGGTGCATATATTCTTTCTGATTGGTGTTTCAGATTTACTAGGATATATTCCCAGAAGTGGGATTGCTGGGTTAAAAGGCAGTTCCATTTTTAATTTTTTGAGGATACTCCATACTGTTTTTCACAGTAGCTGCACCAATCTGCATTCCTACCAACAGTGGACTAGGATTTCTTTTTCTCCACATCCTGGTCAGCACTTGTCATTTGCTTAGTTATTGATGATGGCCATTCTGGCAGGTGTAAAGTGATACCTCATTGTGGTTTTAATTTGCATCTCTTTGGTGATTAGTGATGTTGAGCATTTTTTCATATGTCTACTGCCCATCTGCATGTCCTGTTTGGAGAAGTGTCTGTTCAGGTCCTTTGGCCATTTTTTAATTGGATTGTTTGACTTCCTGGTATTTAGTTGTATAAGTTCTTATTATTTTGGAAATTAACCCTTTATCAGATATATCATTGGTGCCAATCTATAGATCCAACCCAATCCCTATTAAAATACCAATGACATATTTTACAGATCTAGAAAAAATATTCCAAAACTTTATATGGACTTAAAAAACAACAACAACCAAATAGCCTTAGTAATCTTGGGAAAGAGGAAAAGAGTTGGAGGGATCACGGTGCTGGATATCAAACTATAGTACAAAGCCATTGTAATCAAAACAACCTGGTACTGGCATAAGAACTGGCATATAGATCAATGGAAGAGAATACAGAACCCAGGAATCAACCTATGCCTCTATGGTCAATTAATATTTGATAAAGGAGGCAAGAGCATACAATGGAGTAAAGACAGTCTCTTCAATAAATGGTGTTGGGAAAATTGAACAGGTACATGCAAAAAAATGAAACTAGACCACCAACTTATACCATACACAAGAATAAACTCAAAATGGACAAAAGACTTAAATGTAAATCATGAAACCATTAAAAATCTAGAATAAAATATAGGCAGCACAATCTCAAACATCTCTGGTAGTAATATTTTTGCTGATATACCTCCTTGGGCAAGGGGAACAAAGAAGAAGATAAATGGGACTACATCAAACTTAAAAAAACTTCTGCACAGCAAAGAAAACCATGTACAAAAAGAAAAGGGAACTTGCTGTATGGAAGATCATTACTTTTTAAAAATACATGTTTTTATTGATTTTTAGAAAGGGAGAAAGGGAGAGGGAGAGAAAGAGAGAGAAACATCGATGTGAGAGAGAAACATTGATCAGATCTGTTGCCTCCTCACGCACCCCACTCAGGATCAAACCTGCAACCTAGGTATGTGCTCTGACTGGGAATCAAACCTCCAACCTTTTGGTGTTCGGGACAATGCTCTAACTGAGCCACCTGCCAAGCCTCATTACTTTTTGTTGTTTTAATTTGGAAACTCACCTGCTTCCTCAGTGATCTTACTAAGACCACATATATTACAGGTTCACTAGGACTAAAACAAACATCCCTTTAGAGATGGGCTGTCCAATATGGTAGCCACTAGCTACATGCGACTTTTAAACATGTAAATTGTGCTGGTCTGAAATGAGATGTGCTATTAAGTGTAAAATTCACCGTAAATTTCTAATACTTAGTACACAAAAAAAAGTAAAATAATATATTGCAAAATTGATCACATGTTTAAATGACAATATTTTGGCTAGATTAGGTTAAACAAATGTATTATTAAAATTAATTTCACCTATTTTTTATATTTTTAATGTGGTGACTAGAAAATGTAAAAGTACATATTTGGCTAGCAATATAATTCTATTGTCAGGGCTGCTTTAGGGAGTCTTAATGTATGTATTCTTTACAGTTCTATAAGTCGCCTAAAGATTATATTAAAAACTGCAGTTGGTTGGAATGCCCCAAATTAATCCTTCATTTTTAAAAAAATATATTTTATTGATTTTTACAGTGAGGAAGGGAGAGGGATAGAGAGTTAGAAACATTGATCAGCTGCCTCCTGCACACTCCCCACCGGGGATGTGCCCGCAACCAAGGTACATGCCCTTGACCGGAATCGAACCCGGGACCCTTCAGTCTGCAGGCCGACGCTCTATCCACTGAGCAAAACTGGCCAGGGCCTCCATTTCTTTTTCTCTATCCTAACCCACCTTCTCAACTCATTCTTATTTTTCCTTTTGTTTAAAGCTAAAAGAAAGGGAGGGATTTTCTTTTTTGATTCACAAGTAGACACAAGATAAATACATTTAAGTGTAATGGGGATATAAGAAAAACTGAAAGTAAGCAAGACTTCCTGTAGACAACCTTTTAACAAAACACAGTACTATATATACCTGGACAAGCATCAATCCCAGGGGGAAACACAGCAACTTTACCTACAGACCCTGCACTGAGAATTGTTTCTTCCCACTTGAGTGGAAGCATGTTCTATTCCAGACTGAGCTGTTGGGAGTTTTGTTTCTCTTATACCAGACCTATCTACTGAGGCTCACTTTTACATGTTATGTAAATTATTATTTATACCTGTAGCACACTGACAATAATGAGTCTAAGTTGGACAGTCAGAGGAATCTCAGTTTGATCCCGGCTTGTACCAGTTACTTTACCTCTAGAACTTCACCTGCTAATCTGCAAAATACAGATAACAGGATTATTCTTCCTCTTCTGATGGGGAACACCCTGCCTCTGTTCCTAGCCATTCTCTACTCTCATTTTTTGAAATCTGCTCTGCAAATACAATTGCGTCTTTGCCTTTTTTTTCTTCTTTAAAAATTTTTTTTATTAAATCTTTATTGTTCAGATTATTACAGTTGTTCCTCTTTTTTCCGCCCATAGCTTCCCTCCACTCGGTTCCCACCTCACCCTCTGCCCTTACCGCCCCCCCCCCCCCGGCCTCTTCCATAGGGGTACGATTTTTGTCCAGGCTCTTCCCAAACCCCCAAACCCCTTCCCCCCCCCCCGAGAATAGTCAGTCCACTCCCTTTCTATGCCCCTGATTCTACTATATTCACCAGTTTATTCTGTTCATTCAATTATTTATTCACTTGATTTTTAGATTCACTTGTGATAGATGTGTATTTGTTGTTCATAATTTGTATCTTTACCTTTTTCTTCTTCTTCCTCTTCTTAAAGGATACCTTTCAGCATTTCATATAATATTGGTTTGGTGGTGATGAACTCCTTTAGCTTTTCCTTATCTGTGAAGCTCTTTATCTGACCTTCAATTCTGAATGATAGCTTTGCTGGGTAGAGTAATCTTGTTTGTAGGTTCTTGCTATTCATCACTTTGAATATTTCTTGCCACTCCCTTCTGGCCTGCATAGTTTCTGTTGAGAAATCAGCTGACAGTCGTATGGGTACTCCCTTGTAGGTAACTGACTGTTTTTCTCTTGCTGCTTTTAAGATTCTCTCTTTGTCTTTTGCTCTTGGCATTTTAATTATGGTGTGTCTTGGTGTGGTCCTCTTTGGATTCCTTTTGTTTGGGGTTCTCTGTGCTTCTTGGACTTGAAAGTCTATTTCTTTCACCATATAGGGGAAGTTTTCTGTCATTATTTCTTCAAATAGGTTTTCAATATCTTGCTCTCTCTCTTCTTCTGGCACCCCTATAATTCGGATGTTGGTACGCTTGAAGTTGTCCCAGAGGCTCCTTACACTATCTTCGTATTTTTGGATTCTTTTTTCTTTTTCCGGTTGGGTGTTTTTTGCTTCTTGGTATTCAAATCTTTGACTTGATTCTTGCGATCCTCTAGTCTGCTGTTGGAACTCTGCATAATATTCTTTATTTCAGTCAGTGTATGCTTAATTTCTAGTTGGTCCTTTTTCATAACCTTGAGTGTCTCACTAGATTTATTGAGAGTCTCACTAAATTTATCGGCAGTTTCTAGAAAATTCTTGAAAAACCTTACAAGTGTGGTTTTGAACTCTATATCCAGTAGTTTGCTTTCCTCCATTTCTGTCATTTGTGACCTGTTTCTTTGTCTCCACATTTTTATGCTTCCCTGTGTTGAGAGAGTGGCTTTCTGTGCTAGGTGTCCTATAGGGCCCAGTGGCTCAGCCTCCCCAATTACCTGAGGTGGACACTCTTGGTGCACCCCTTTGTGAGCTTTGTGCACAGTCTTGTTGTAGTTAAGCCTTGATTGTTGTAGGTATCACTGGGAGGAATTGACCACCAGGCCAATTGGCTGTGAGAATCAGCTGTGTCTACAGTGGGAGAATTTCTGTGCTGGAGACACCCTTAGGGGCAAGACTTGCTTCAGTGGGGCTTTGGTGCTCACTGAGTCTGCCCCCTAAATGTGTCCCTTATGGATCTGAGGAGTTGTAATCTGGATGGTTTCATTCTGACCACTGGGTACACTGGCTCTTGGATATCTAAGGAGGTGCTAATTTAGCCTCTGCCTGAGGCTACCCAGCAGGAGCTATGGAGAGATCTGCAGATTCCTCTTCTTTGTTTGGGGTTTGGAGGTGCCCAGATGAGGCCCAGCTGTGAAGCAATGCAAGCTGCTGTGGGGCCTTGGGCCTTCTTTTGGATGTTCTGGGTCTCTCTGACCCAGCTGCAGTTTGTTAGGTAATTTTAGATTACAAAGGGCCAGACCATTCATATGCAAAAGCCTCTGCGCACAGCTTGGGTGGGGCGGGGTCTCAGGGAATCAACAGGGCGGAGCAAACAGCTATGGCTGATCCTCAGCCCTGCCCTAAGAGGCCCCTGGTCTCAGTGTCCCAGTAATCGCTGCAAGCACCTCTGAGAGAAAGCCACCCTCAAGTTCCGACCGATGCCAGACAGTCCAGTTTCTCCCCGTATGTCCCCAGAGACTCGCTTGGAACTGGAGTTCAGAGCAGTTGGGAGCTTGTGTCTTCCTCCCAATTGAAAAAGACAACCGCGTTCTCAGTTGCCAGCCCTTTCCACGTGCGCCTCCGTACCTTTGCACTTTACTTCCGCACCTCCTCTGAGTCTCAGTGTGCTTTTTTCTTTCCTTCTAGTTGTAGAATTTCCACTCAGCCAGCCTTCCTGTGGTTTTGGATGATGTCCGTTTTGTCTTTTAGTTGTATTTTTGAAGTGGTTTTGCAAGGCAGCAATTTCCAGTGTTTACCTATGCTGCCATCTTGGTATCTCCTTGTGTCTTTGCCTTTTGCTAAAGAAATTGTATTCCTCACCTCAAGTCTTGTGAAAAGAGTTTTGTAAAGACAACTGGCCTGGGCACTTGACATTTGTCTACTGGCTTAGACTAGAGAACGTTGAAGGTGAAGAATTGTGGCATGCAGGATGCATCCATGCTGGTGAGAAGATGCCTGCAATAGAGTATGTGCAGACAAAGGACATTTGTGTGTTTCCTGCAGACCAAACATAGGAAGAGAAAGCCAGCCATGGGCCATCTTAAAGGGACTGCCAAAGAAAAGGGGTCTCACCCTAGCCAGTTTGGCTCAGTGGATAGAGTGTTGGCCTGGGGACTAAGGGGTTCCTGGTTCAATTCTGGTCAAGAGCACGTACCTCAGTTGCAGGCTACCGTTCCTGGTTGGGGGCATCTGGGAGGCAACCAATTGATGTGTCTCTCACATCGGTGTTTCTCTCTGTCTCTCCCTCTCCCTTCCATTCTCTCTAAAAATCTATGGGGGAAATATCATTGGGTGAGGATTTAAAAAAAGGAGGGGTCTCAACTATGAGGAAACTCCTTGTAGAATTCTGAAGACCAGGGCTTGCAGAAGGAGCATAATCAGCCAGGGAGGTTAGTTACTAAGTGGTCTTTGAGAAGCCCTTGGAGATGACCAAGAAAAAGGGTCAGCTTTTAAACACTTGTCAATGCACAGAAGGAGCTCTAGACAGTTAGCGTCATAGTTGGAGGATAAAGTCCCATATGTTTAAAATGGTTTATAATTCCTCCTTTCCCAGCCACATTTCAACCCCTTTCTCTCACCAGCTATACTAAACTTCCTCAGGTGTCTGAACTCACCTTCTTTCTAGGCTGAGGTCTAGGGAAGCCTATGATTTTCTCTGAGTAATCCTGTTCCACGCAAACTGTTCCTAGGCTCAGGGAGGGGGGCTGTCATTAGCCTGGTAAAGATAAGATGCCCATTATAGGGACAGTAGCAAATGAGACTCACATTTTTCCAGAATTTGTGGTTATCCATTGTGTTAACCAGCACCATGATGGAAATTGAAGCAGACTATAGAACACAGTGGCTTCCATGTTAAGCCCACCATGTCAACTGGCTTAAGTCAGCTTAAAGATGAATTCAAGAATGGAAGGAGAGCAAGAGAGTAAGGCAGGGATGGGGAAACAAGACTGTTTTTTGTGGCATAGCTGAATGCATGCCAATAAATAATGAGGTGTTAAAAGAAGAGAGTGAAAAATACATGCTAAGGCAGCGGTTCTCAACCTGTGGGTCTCGACCCCTTTGGGGGTCGAATGACCCTTTCACAGGGGTCGCCTAAGACCACTGGAAAACACATATATAATTACATATTGTTTTTGTGAGTAACCACTATGCTTTAATTATGTTCAATTTGTAACAATGAAAATACATCCTGCATATCAGATATTTATATTACAATTCATAACAGTAGCAAAATTACAGTTATGAAGTAGCAACGAAAATAATTTTATGGTTGGGGGTCACCACAACATGATGAACTGTATTAAAGGGTTGCGGCATTAGGAAGGTTGAGAACCACTGTGCTAAGGGGACTGAAAGAAATGAAGAATCATTATGTACTTTGAGTTTGGGGTGGACCCTGGCAGGTGTGGCTCAGTTGGTTGAGTATCATCCCGTGCACTAAAAAGTCGCTGGTTGGATTGCCTGTCAGGGCACATGCTGGATTTCAGGCTCCATCCCTAGTAGGGAGTATGCAGGAGGCAGCTGATTAATGTTTCTCCCTTATATTGATGTTTCTTTCTCCCACTCCCTTCCTCTTTTTCTCTTCTCCCTCCCTCCCTCTCTCTTTCAAATCAATAAAAACACATTTTTTAAAAAGAGTTTGGGGTGGGCTTCATATAATCCAGCCTCCAGGGACTGTCACCAGGTAGCTATCAAAAAATGAATGCCTGGGAATTCCTTATTTGGGAATAGTAGTGAGAGCTAACTGAGGCCAGGGATTAAGGAGAAATTGGTGGATTGGTAAATGAGTGTGGATTGGAGAGAGCACAAATGCCAGGGTGAGGGAGCAAAATGCCCATGGGTAGCCCATGTAGTGAAAGAATGATTTTTGAGGAATTAAATGATATTTGAATGTATTAAAGCTCTCTCTTTTTTTAAAAAAATATATTTTATTGATTTTCTACAGAGAGGAAGGGAGAGAGATAGAGAGTTAGAAACATCGATGAGAGAGGAACATTGATCAGCTGCCTCCTGCACATCTCCGATTACAGAGAGGAAGGGAGAGAGATAGAGAGTTAGAAACATCGATGAGAGAGGAACATCGATCAGCTGCCTCCTGCACATCTCCTACTGGGGATGTGCCCGCAACCCAGGTACATGCCCTTGACCGGAATTGAACCTGGGACCTTTCAGTCCGCAAGCTGACGCTCTATCCACTGAGCCAAACCGGTTTCGGCTAAAGCTCTCTCTTAATGAACCCATGCCAGGCTGTCTCAAAACAAGGGAAGGAGTTAAGAAAGCTATGGAGACCAACAGGGGGAGAGCTATCCTTTTCCCTCCCCCCTCAAACCCTAGAGACGTATTATTAACACATTTTGATTTTAAAATAAAATCTTTATGGTTAGCTAAGATTTTGAGTGATTCAACAGTTTCTCCTTTGTGGAGGCCAGGTAGAGGTTGTTGCCTAGGTATACAGGGGGAGAATTTTAGGTTACATCTCCCATCAGACTAGGGGCAGCATTCTCAACCTGTGGGGTCGAGACCCCTTTTGGGGGTCAAATGACCCTTTTCACAGGGGGTCGCCTAAGACACCGGAAAACACATATATAATTACATATTGGTTTTGCGATTAATCCCTATGCTTTA
>NW_005871223.1:557841-559148 GCF_000147115.1 Myotis lucifugus
CAGCAAATGAACGTTTTTCTGGGTGCCCACTATGTGCCACATTCTGGGCTGTGCCTAGGTTGAACAATAAATGTTCTCTCCAGTGTATGTCTATATATTGGGGGCGAGGAAGATAAAACAAGAATGGCAAAATTCTGATAACTGTCACAGCTGGAAGATGAGTACTTGGAAGTTCATTATAGTATTTCTTCTGCTTTTATAGTATGTTTGATAATTTTCCTAATCAAGTTAGATAACTTCCTTCCCCTTTGCTTACAGTCAACAGAGATAAGTAGATACTCAGATTTGGCCAACATTTCCTGAGCACCTACTATGCGCCAGGCGTTGTACAAAGTCTTTGGATCACATTCTGCCCGCCATCTTACAGAGGTTAGAACCAGGGGCTGAGAAATTCCTTATGGTGTGGGGACGTGACACAGTCAGTCACGGGCAGTTCAGGACCCTGTGCTTCCAATGCAAACCCAGGAGAATGGGTCAGAAACTTGGGATCAGGCTACCTGGCTCTGAGCAAGTACCTGGGCCTCCCTGAGCTGATTCAGTTTCTCTCCCCATAAAAAGGGCACAGTAAAACCTTGTAAGGTTTCTTTAAGGGTCACAGACCTTTACTGTCAAGGTCCTGGCACCAAGTGAAGGCTCCATAAGTGGCAGCCATCATTCTTGGCCAAGTGCGGACGCAGCTTGCAGCGGGATCCCTCGGGCAGGGCCGGGCCCGCCCCCGCAGCTCGGGCCTCGCAGTCTCCCGGTAGGTGGCCCGGCATCTCGGTGCCCACGCCCCGCAGCGAGCGGGGAGAGCGGGCGGGTTGGAGGACTAAGGTCTCCCCTGGAGTATCACCTCCCTTCTTCCGCACGCCGCGCGCAGGTGAGATTTTCAGCCCAGGCCACGGGGACAGCGACCTCAGGAGAGGTCGTGGCGGACGGTGCTGCCCGCGGCCAGGAGCGGGGTCTCGGAGCGCTCCTTTCCTTCGTCTGCTCTCACTCCGGGGCCGGTCCCGGCGCCAGGGAGCCGCGGGCTGCGCGCTCTGCTGCCTGCGAAATCTCGGAGCGGTGGACCTGGGCGCTCGCAGCTCGCTGCCTCTGCGGTTCTGGCCGCCGAGCTGGGCATGCTCAGTGCAGCCGGCGCGTCGCTGTCTGCCAACTCGGAAGCTCGCGCTCCTGGGTCCGGGGGCGAGGACGGCGGCGGCGGCGAGCCGGCGTGCCTGCTGCTCTCAGACAGCCGCAAACTTCGCGGCGTCCTGGAGTCGCTCGGACGATACTGATATCTTACAAATAAAATCTACCCTACTCTCCATCCCAACCCGATCATGGAG
>NW_005871223.1:559921-573971 GCF_000147115.1 Myotis lucifugus
CCTTGCCTGGGGCAAACACTTGGGCCACCCGCCAGGGCGCCGAGAAAAGTTTTTTTTTCCTCCCGGGGCCCCTCCCCCACGCCCTGCCCTGCGTCCGACTGGGGTGGGTTTGGGTCCTTTGGGGAAAAAAGTCGCAGGTTCCCATCAGCTGCTCCTCCCCCTGGGGACCGGGTGTGTAGGGAGGCGTCCGGAGGCAGCCCCTCCGCCGGCACAAAAGCGGTGCGTCCTGGGGCTCCAGCGCAGCCGGGTGCCGGCCGGAGGCTGCCCCCATCAGTGCGTGTCTGCGTGCCTGGCAGAGGCAGCATCCAACCTGCTTTATTCCTTCCTGCAGCGCCACAGCGAGCGAGCAAGCGAGTGAGAAGGGGGAGAGAGGGAGTCTGTCTGCAAAGTGCTGCTCCCTGGTGCTCAGAGGCGGCTGCTCCAGCTCCAGCTCCAACTCTCATTCATTTTGCCGGTTAACATGAGAGATCATGGCCGCCTTCGGGCTTCTCAGCTATGAGCAGAGACCGCTGAAACGCCCCCGGCTCGGGCCGCCGGACGTCTACCCGCAGGACCCCAAGCAGAAGGAGGTAAGGGCGCCGGCGGCCTCCCGGGCAACCGGGGCCGCGGTCCGCAGCGCTGACCCGGGGCCAAGTTGGCCCAGCGGGCAACGGCAGCGCTGCAGGGGAAGGGTCGTGGAGGGGACTGGCGGCGGGGGCTGGGCTGGGGACTGCCCCCCCCCCCCCTCCGGCAGCATAAACCGAACGGCTGTCAGTTCCCGCGCTCCACTGGGGCGCTTGCTCCTCCGGTGCAGTGCAGGGTCACTACTCGGTTAGCGGGCCTTGCGTGTCATTGCTGGGCGCTTCATCGGGTTCTTCTTTGCCATAATCCTCCAGTTCGCTCTCCCCCGCTTCTGCATGCTTAATTTTTCTTCCCGCCGCTTCGGTAAATCTTCGTAAACTTTTTGGAAAATGTTGGAATGGGGTGCATCCGATAAAGGTCTTGTGTTTTGCGCCAGCTGAGCAGGGACCAGGCGAATGCCTCTGTGTGTGTGTGTGTGTGTGTGTGTGTGTGGAGGGGGGGCTTTTCTGTTCAAAATTTCCAGTTTAGAATGAAGTCTTTTTTATCGAGGTGATAAGTATTTAGTTCTTTGAACCTACTTCTTTCTATATCTCGTCTCCCCTTTAAAGATCAGTATTACCGGAAACACTGATTTCGTCCGTAGAGGCTAGTGGCTTAATTCCTGGAGTCTGTTTTGTATATGTAAAAGCAGTCGGGTTACCTTGGAAGGGAATAGGTCCCGAAATTAATTGGAGAAACCTTGACTGGTGCACTGGTTACACTGTCTTCAATGGGTAGAGTAACCATGGCTTTTCGTAGCCATGTATTGTCTGTCAGTAGTTAACAAGTAATTATGTAACAACTCTCCAGTTATAATGATCAACATTGGCTACACAATTTGCTCAGGGATTTGCTTTTTTTTTTTTTTAAGATTACCTGCTACCCAGCTGTGCTTTCTGAGTTTGTCAGTTGCAGCCCACCCATCTTCTATTTTCTTGAGCTAAACAAGAAGTGAGCGCATTTCAGAACTTCTTTCTGGAATCTAAAGACCCTATTTTAAAAGTTTACAGGCCTACTGACATCACAGAAAGGGCGCTGTAAAGAAGGCAAGGAGGGTTCCCTTAAGACTTCCCTTTTGATAAATGTATCTAATTCAATAATAGAGAAAAAATGTTCTGGTCCAACTGTTAATAATGTTTCTGAAAAATAAGGAGTGACAACTTTTAGAGGTTTAGCACACTAAATATGTTTGAGCATCTTTGGAGTAATTCAAATTGAACTGGAAAAGTTTTACAGGTAGTTTTCAGCTGAGGCTTAATATAAGTTTGAGATTTTTAAAGATTTCTTTCCCATTTATTCTCCTTGACTCAGAATAAACTTGATTGTTAAGGACTGGAAACAACACATGAAGGACCAAATGTAACGAAAATTAATAATTTAAAAATTAGCGGCAGGAAATTTTTTGTTGTTGTTAATCCTCATCGCAGGTATTATTCCTCTGATTTTCAGAGAGAGTGGAAGGGAGGGGGAGAAACAGAGAAACATCAATGTGAGAGAGACACATCTATTGATTGCCTTCTGCAAGTGCCCTGAATGTGGCCCTTGACCAGGAATCGAACCCAAGACCCTTAGGTGCTTGGGCTAACGCTTTATCCACTGAGCCAAACTGGCTAGGGCAGTGGCAGGAAATTTTTAGAGTTTTGTTTGGGACAGGTACATTGATTGGCTGATCTTTGTCATCCTGTAATTCATGTCTTGCTACATCTTTCTAGAGGGCAGCATAATTGATAGCATTCCCAGTTGAGGTATGGTGGCCTGGGATGCCATTCATTAGAGAGTGTGTTGTACTCCACAGGACTTTATCATATATTGTGCTGTTAATACTTTGCTCTCTGGAAACATGGACTGACCATTTATTTCTCAGATCGACACTCAATTAGGATTGGGGCCTCTATGATTCTGGAAAAAATAATTTGGGATTTTAGGATCTTGCAACAGTTTATGAAATTCTAAAACTGGAAGTGACCTTAGAGTCTACTTTTGTGGTAACTTTCTTTTGACAAAGTGAAACTGAAGCCCAGAAAAGGGGACTGGACTTAATCAAGGTGTGTGGTAGATAAGCAGAGGAGTTGGACCACCAAACCAGTATTTATGTCAACCAATACTGTGTTAAGGATGATTTGTGCTAAATTGTTGTACTGATGTTGTGCCCTTCCCCTCAAAGCAGCCACATTTTATCTCCCTGGAGCAGAGTCAGAGTTATGTGTGACTATAGTCAAATTTGAGTACAGTATGGAACAAACAGGTGCTTGGCTGTTCTTGGGTGGTGGTGTGGTGGTCTGGTGAGCAGTGTTTTCTACAAGCTTCAGTGATTTATGTATTGTCTCAGAATTTATACCCTATCTCTGTATCACCTGTTCTTTTATCCTAATGTTTCCTTTAAATTATCTTTTAAGAAACTTTTTATGTTTCATGTATACACATAAAATGTAAAATTTATTTCATGTCTATAATTTAAATTTTTTATTTACTTAATATTACATATGCACACATGACTATAGGGATTTAAACAAGACGATAATATTAGAACTTAAAAGTTTGCCCTGACCAATGCACTCAGTGGTTAGAGCACCACAGCTTGTGCACCAAATGGTTGCTGGTTCGATTCCTGGTCTAGGGCATGTGCCTGGGTTCAATCCCCACCCCAGGTTGGGGCATGTTCAGGTGGCAGCCAATGGATGTGTTTCTCACATGATATTTCTCTCTTTTTCTCCCTCTCCCTCCTCATTTCTCTTCTTTTCCTCTCTCCCCCTCCCTCTCTTTCTAAAAATCAATGGAAAAAATATCTGCTGGTGAGGATTAAGAATAACAACAAAAAAGGCCATCTTTGTGTGTCCTGCCTTGTGGGAAATGCTGATTAATGGAGGAAGTGTGGACTTCCCATTTGTACAGACCTGGACATGAATTCTGGTTCAGCCTCTTTGCAGTTGTGTGGCCTTGGGCAAGGTGCATAACTTCTCATTTGTAAATTAGTATAATGGTGCTTTTCAGAGAAATTCAGGAACGTGGTGCTAAATTAGCATTACATTTGTGTGAGAAAACCTCTCCTGGTAGAAAGTATTCTTATTACTGTAGCTGTGAGTTTTAATTGTGTAAGTTTGACTATCATTGTTTTACTTTATGTCTTATTTGTAGAGAACTTGTAGACCACTCTCCCTTATTCCGACCTGCTCCCCACTCTTTGATGTGTTAGAATCTTTAGACAAAGACACTGTTCCAAGTGTTAGTACCTTTTGGTACAAAATAGTGCAAATGAGTTTAGCTACTTTCCCCTGGAAGTTTTGTTCTAATCGTGGTTCCCAGCATAGTCTTGTTTTCTGTCAGCTGTGCATGGTTTATAGCAGAGTAGTATTCTATTCCTCAGTCTTTAAATATCCACAGCTCCCTCCTGCATGCACTTGGCTAAACTGGGGCCCTGGGGAGCAGTTCTTGTTTTGTCCCATGAGGCTATTCTTTGAACTTGTCTGGGCAGCAGAGATTTTTGACTCTGGGTGTGGGTCTCAACTGGGCACTTTGGGGACTCATGCAAAGATGTTAATTTGGGGTGCAGCCACTATCCTTCAGTCTTTCGGTATTTCACTTGGTCTGGTGCCTGTGGCGATGCAGTGCCAGGAAGTGAGGTCTGGAAGTTGCTGGGTTGGCTGGGTACTAAGTAGGGCAAGATGAGGATGAACACAGTCCTAGGATTTTAGTTAAACCAGTTAGCAGGGTTTCCCATGGGGTGCGTGCACCTAGACATGAGGGCAAAGCAGACATGGAAGAATGGAGCTAGTAGAAGATGGAAACTCCAAGAATTGTGATGTATGTAATGAGCTCTGAACCCTACTTCTGAGGCTTCTTGACAGACGAGAAAGGAATTGGAGAAGTTGGAGGGACCCATGAGAAGAGTGGCATGATGAAGAGTTCTCTTCAGTAGTGTTCTCCCAGCGGCGCTGCAAGGAGCTGGCTGACTCAGCCTGAAGTCTGAGGGGAAAGCCAGAGGGAGAGGCCTGCCTCCTACACATTCCTCCCTGAGAAGGGAAGTGGAAACACTGACTTTTAAATGTCTGTAGATAATTTCTGAAGCTGGGTGATGGCCACAGCAGAGCTCATTATACCAACCTTCAACCTATTTCTCTATGTTTTGGGAAATTTACATAATAAAGAAAAATGTCTTTATATTGCAAAATAGCATGACTTCTTAAAAAATATACAGGGTGGGGCAAAAGTATGTTTACAGTTGTTTGCATGGAAAATAATAAAATAATTAGTAAATGATAGTTCAAGAATAAACTCTGTTTCACGTACTCAAAGCTGTAAACCTACTTTTGCCCCACCCTGTGTGTCTAATATTCTGAAAAGATTATTACCCACATTCAAACAGTTGTTATCTCTTGAGGATGAGATTAAGGGTGATTTTTCTTTTTTTGTACTAATCTGTATTCTAAGCTGTAACAATAACCATGTACTACTACTGTCATAGAAGAATATACCTTATAGAATAATTATTAGGTAACTTTGACTGAGTTTATAGGAATGGGTCTTTGTTATTGGTTCCTAACCAAACTAGAGCCCTTTAGCTGATAGGTAGGCCGAGGGATATTATAGGATGTAGATACAGACACTTATACACCTGATGCTGCAAACTGTGGTAGGGTTGGGGTGGGGGCTCTCATGTGAGCACTTCAGCTCTGCCACATGTGCTGTGTGATTTGGGGTGCTGTCTTTTCCCTCACCTATGAGCTGGGAGAATACCACCGAATCATCTAGAGTGTTATAAATATGAAGGAGCATTGTAAACTTAAATTATTACCAAGTGCAAGGTATACATTCAGTGGTGTGCTTGTACCTGATGAGCATAAAAATTTCAGGAATTTTGTGAGCTGGTTAATACTATGTTGGTAGTTTGAAATCTAGCACAATGGGAATATTTACACCAAGGATATTGGCAAATGCTACAAATTAGAGTTTTTTTTTGTTTTGTTTTGCTTTTTTCCCCTCTTCACCCTCACCCCCTTCCAAAAAAAAAAAAGCTGGTTTTGAAGCATTTGCCAGCACACCACTGGGTCTACTTGTATGTTGCAGAAACTTGGCTGGTGCTTCACCATCATTCTTATCCCAGGTTTCCCTTATCCACTTCCTATAAAAAAGTTTTTAAAGAAAAGCCAGATCTCACTTTCCTAGCCTTTCTTGAATTTTGGAGCGAGCAGATGACTTAATTCTGGTTAGAGACATTTAATGGTAATTTACTACTGGACTTCTGTAGAAGAATTTTTTCTTTACAGAAAAAAATACAGGCACAGGGGAAGAGTACCCTTTATACCTGTTAGCTCCTTAATTTCCTGTCTTTGGAAAAGTAGTAAGAGGATGTGGTAGTTGGAGCCAAGGAGTCTCTCTGTACCATGAGGCAACAAGCCTGTGGATGAAAAGTCAGTACAAGAGGGGGCAATTGAGTGGCTTTATGAAATTGTTAAAGCTACTGAATTTACCTTGGGACCACCTCTCCCTGGACTTCTTGTTAAGTAAAATGGTAGATGTCCAGGTGGTGTAGCTATTGTTGGACCAGTTGTCAATTTCTTGTAGCTGAAAGCATTCTAATGTTGTCATGGTACTTCCCACTTAAATTCTGGCACCCTCAAATCGTCACAACATGAGCCCCCTTTTCAGAGAATACACATTTTCCAGAACTCTCCTGCTCTCTGGCTTCCTGAGTGCACAGCAGACACAGTGCCTGCGTGGCAGCACTCTGAACCCTGCCCAGTGCTTCTCAGATGCGGAGGTGAAGTTGAAGTGGCTCCTTTATTTATTTCCACTTTTGGCAAAAAGAGTTTGATTAGGAAGGGAGGAAGAGCTCTGTTCAGTTTTGTTTGGAGAGGGAGATTCTGTGGGTCTATATTTTGGGTGGGGGGAGACCAGGTATATTTAGAGCTAGAATGCAATTTAGAGGCAGTCTAATTTTGTCGTTCAATACAAAAGGAAATCGAGTCCCAGAGAGGTTAACGTGACTTGTTAAGGCAGATCTGGGCCACACACTTGTGTGTCCTGATTTGTTCTTGCAACTTTACTTGGCCTTCCTCTGTAAACAGCCTCGCTGCTGGTGAACACCCTCACGTTGCCCCGGCAATGAGAATTGTTCTGATTTTAGGGCATGCAGAGCTCCGTGAGCTGGGGACTGCTCGGCTCACCACTTGGTCTTCTCTGAGCTTGTCTGAATCTTGGATGGTGTTTCTTAGGCAGAGGGAAGAATACTCCGGAAGCTCAGGCACTCCACTCTTTGTGGTTTTGGTGGAAGGTTCCCAGTCCTTCTGTGGCCTTTGGCATAGATAGCCTGGCATTGGCATTTGTGGGCAGTGCATGTGTAGGGGAACGTTCCTATAGAGTTTTCTTTTTATTGATTGAGACACTCCTTTATTTATGGGTAGCTTTCTTGGAGATACAAACACAAGCTGTACCAATTGCCCACTTCCAGAGAGCAACACTTATATGGCAGTCTATAGAAATGGCTCCCCCTTACTCTGCAATACTATGGCCCTGAGAAGAGGAGAAAAAATTTAGCCCTTGGGTTTTATTTTCCATGCTTTGAGGGAAACATTAGTATGTATATGCCTGCCAAACAAATTCAGTCATTCATCCAATATTATTGAATACCTTGCAGGCCCTTGGCCAGCTGTGGCTTCATGATCACATGGCCCAAGATTTTTACTTCCTGCCGTATGCCTAACTTTGAGCACAGTGCCTGACCCATACCTGGGACTCAGAATTTCTTGTATAAATGGATGTAAGAATAAAGGAATGCTAAGAGCATTGGATATGGTCCCAAGCCCCCAAAGACTTCAGTATAGAGCAATGGTTTTCATCTGGGGGAGGTGCACCTCCCTCTCCCCCACTAACATTAGAACTGTGTGTGTGCTTGTGTGTCCATGTTTGCATGTGCGCACACATGCTGTTACTGGCATGTAGTTGGTAGAAGCCAGGGATGTTGTTAACATTCTCCAGTGTTCTGGACAGCCTTCCTCAATAAGGGATTATCTGGCCTCAAATGTCAGTAGTTCCAAGGTTGAGAGAGTCTGGTGTAGAGGGAGCTAGAGCCTCGTGAGTGAGCAATAGCATGTTTCAGATATTCTTTGAGAGGCGTGTGCAAAGTGCTGTGGCAACAAGAAGGAGCAGCCCATTTTTTGACAGGACCTAGATTTTTGAGTCTGGAACTTGGAGGATGTGTAGGAGTGGATGGGGATGAGAATGTGGGAGGAAATTAATTCTAGGAAGAGCGTTAGACCAACATGGGCCAAGGGTCAGAGGCCTGAAGGAACATGGGGTTTGCTCTGGGCTGTGGGCCTGAGGCATGGTGGGTGTACAGGTGTGGGGGAGCTGGGTTGGAACAGGAAAGAAAGGTGTGATCAAGTTATGGGGGCTTTGTGCGCTGTGTTGAGGCGTTTAGATACTACGGTCGAGTCAATGAGGTGCCATTCAAGGGTGGTAAGGGAAATCTATTTTAGATGACTAAGGGTCACAGTTTGAGGGGACAGTGGCTCTGAGGGTCACTCACATTAAGGCAAAGACTGAGTAGCTAGGACGGTGGTCACTGACATTCCAGTCCTGGTGGTTGGTATATTAGTTTCTTGTGGCTGCCATAACAAGTTACCACAAACTGGGAGGCTTAAAATGATGGAAATTTATTTTTTCATAGTCTGGAAAATAGAAGTCCAAAGAAAGTGTCAGTAGGGTCTAGCGCAGTGATGGCGAACCTATGACACGTGTGTCAGAGGTGACATGTGAACTCATTTTTTTGGTTGATTTTTCTTTGTTAAATGGCATTTAAATATATAAAATAAATATCAAAAATATAAGTCTTTGTTTTACTATGGTTGCAAATATCAAAAAATTTCTATGTGTGACAGGGGACCAGAGTTAAGTTAGGGTTTTTCAAAATGCTGACACACCGAGCTCAAAAGGTTCACCATCACTGGTCTAGCGTCGCACTCCCCGTGGACGCTCTAGGGCAGTGGTCGGCAAACTCATTAGTCAACAGAGCCAAATATCAACAGTACAACGATTGAAATTTCTTTTGAGAGCCAAATTTTTTGAACTTAAACTATATAGGTAGGTACATTGTTATTAACTTAATTAGGGTACTCCTAAGCTGGCCTTTGCTAAAAATGTCCTCAATCTGATTTAGGCACGTTTGCTGAGGTCGACCCCTTCCAACTCTCCCATCCATACTCGTCTTGTATACTTGTTTCGCCCATGCTGAAAACCGACTTCTGCGCATGGGCCACAAAGTTTCAATCGCACTGTATGTGTGCGCCCGCATGTGGTATTTTGTGGAAGAGCCACACTCAAGGGGCCAAAGAGCCGCATGTGGCTCGTGAGCCGTGGTTTGCCGACCACTGCTCTAGGGGGAGAATTCTTCCTTCCCTCTGATGGATCTACGTGTTCCTTGGCTTCTCTGTGCCCACCCCAATGTATTTCCTGCCTCCGTCTTCACATGGCTGCCTTCTCTGCGTGTCTGTTCTTCTCTGAGTGTTTTATAAGGATACTTGTTATTGGATTTAGGGCCCACCTGGGTAATCTAGGATGATTTCCTCTCAAGATCTGCAAAAACCCCTTTTCCAAATAAGGTACCATTCACAGATTCCAGGATTTGATGTGAACATCATTTGGGGTCTGTTTATTGGCCTATTGGGGTTGGGAAGAAATGAAGAGAGGCTTTAAGAGGTTATTTGGATGGTACGATAGACACAGTATGGAAAAGAGAATGATGGGTATAAGAATATACCAACATTTTTAGCTTAGGCTAAAACCTTTTTGATTTTAGGACCTCTTTAAAATAGTAAAACAATTTTTGAGGACTCCATAGAGCTTTTGTTTATGTAGGTTATATCTCCATATTTACTGTATTAGAAATGAAAACTGAGAAATCTTAGAAATATATATAGTTCATTTAAAATTAATAAACTAATTTCATTTTGAAAATATTTCTTATGAACAGTAGCCATTTTCCCAAACACAACAGTGAAAATTGTTTTACATTTTTGCAAATCTCATTAATGTCTGGATTCTCACATTGAGTTCTACATTCAGTCTGTTACAATATGTTGTTTTGGCTGAAGAATATGAAGAAAACCTGGCTTCACACAGATATATAGCTGGAAAGTTCTTGGGAACCTCAAAGGTCTTGGACTGGCTTACACAGTTGGTAGGTAGATTGATGGTGGTCCCAAAACACACTATTGGGAACAAAAGAATGTTTTTTACTTTTTTCCAAGGGTTGGGGAGGGGGAGGAGAGAATGAGTTTGTTAACATGAGAAATATTCAAAGCTGTAAAGAATTTTTGTGAGTTTATTTGAGCCAAACTATTGACAACTGTTGGGAAGCAGAATCTCACCATATTGAGACAATGATCTGGAGACTGTTTTTCACCTATTTTTATGAAATACCATCAAAGGAGGAGTCGTAAGTGGGTTACATGAAACCATTGGTGATAGATTAGGGAGGTGGGAGGAAGTAAAGCAGGAAACCTCTGAGATTGGATAAAAAGTAAAATGATAGACACAAACTTCTTTTACATAGGTGGGCATAGGATAGTTAACAGTCAATAATTATAATGATAACAATAACAGTGAGGGAATTTGTGGCAGCCTAACACATTGGTTGTGCCCTGAGGGGTCTGGGAAAAGGGAAGTTACAAGTTACCCTGACATTCCAAAGGTATGTTATTATAGATGCAAAAAGATGATAGGCTCAGTTAAGATCAAAATTGATCTTTGTCAGGGAAGATACCTGCCTAGGACATGACTACCCACCATAGATGCTTTTTAATTACAAAGTTTTAATTTCAGCCCGACCAGCATGGCTCAGTGGTTGAACATCAATCTACGAACCAGGAGGTCATGGTTCGATTCCCTGTCAAGGCACATGCCTGGGTTGCAGGCTTGATCCCCATTGGGGAGTGTGCAGGAGGTAGCTGATCAATGATTCTCTCTCTCTCTCTCTCTCTCTCTCTCTCTCTACCTCCCTCCCTCCCCCCTCCTTCTCTGTGAAATCAATAATAAAAAAAAAGTTTTAATTTCAGACCATCCTTTGTAGTTACTTTAGGTCTCTGAGTTTGCAAGGCCTTTCCTGAGCTAGTCAGGTTAGCATGTGGCCCCTTTTTGTCCACACCTGTCGAGAGTGTGCAAATAGATGGAGGAGCAGGCTGACTCTGAGGATGTAGCCTTCTAGAACTGGACTTCGTGCATCCTGTCAGCAGGACCTCTGAGGAGAGTGGTTCGAGGGAGGTGAGTATGGGGTGATGGGCGGCCTGAAGGGAGAGCTAGTGGGGTGACTCTAGCTACATTTGCCTCCTCTTAGGTTAGCAGCCTCTCTTAGTCATGACCTTTGCACCTGTGGCTCCTGCAGCCTGCTTGCCTTACTCTCTTTATTCCTCTCTATATCACTGCAAAGTGATGGTTTGCTCTTCAGCATGCAACACAGTTTGTATTTGATTTGTTTATTGTCTGCTCTGTTCCCCAGCCATTGTTAAGTTCCATCAGTTGGGGACCATGTCCCTTTTGTCTCCCGCTGGTAACCAGAGGCAAGGAGAGGTAGGTGGTAGGAGTTAAATATTTGTTGATAGGATTTGGTGGTTATTAGAAACCTGGTAAATCAAGACGTAGTACAGCGCATGGGGGTGCCAGAAGGTATTAAAATGTGGTTCCCACCATTGAGGAACTTTGGGTGGAGGGCTGGCAGTCCTGTCTGCAGGTAGTCAGCTCAATAAAAGGTTCATCGGGGTGGCGGGAACAAATGAGGGAGCAGCCAGTACTCTGGAGGAGTCAGAAAAATCTCCAGAACTGTGGGTGTTTTCCAGGTGGCAAGGACACAGAGATGGAAATAGGACCCCATTTTCGGAGGAATTGCTAAAAGTTCAATAAAGCAAGAGTATATTGAATCTATAAACTTGACTGTGTTCACAGATTTTGGGAACGGTTGAGGGAGAGGAAGGGATAAAACCTGCTGGAGAGAAAAGGGGTATCAGCTTAGTCCTGGGGTCAGAGGGTCAAGACCCACGGGAGTGATGGCTTATGTATACTGCGCTCCAGATCGCTGCCTCCAAGGAAGAGGGGAGCCAGGACTGGGATGGGGCTCCCTGTTTACCTTGAATTTTCTACAGGAATTTCCAGGCAGTTTGAATGTGCAGAGATTTTCCCCAGCAAGAATAAACTCAGCCTTCAAGCCACATCCAGTGTGCCTCCGCTCAGCTGTGCACACGCCGTCTCGTCAATTAAAATTTGGTAGAATTTGCTGCTTTTCTTTCCCAGCCGTTCCATTCATGGATTAATCTAATGAAGTTGTTGAGATTAGGACCGTATACAGCATTGGCCACAGTGAAAAACAAAAAAAATGTGTTTTGTCTGAAGCGTTGTTGGAATTTTTTGCTAAGATTCTGGTTTATGTAAAGATATGAGGTTCCATCAAAACTGTGTGCAAGACTGAGCTAAATAATTTTTCTTTCTCCATTTTTTTGGTTTTGTTTTGGTTTTTTAAAACTACACACCATGCTGTCTTAGTAGGCCGCATGGAAAATATTTTCCAGTCAGAGCTGTTTTTACTCTTTGGTCAGTTTGAGATTAAATGTCAGCTCCTTCTGGAAAGAAAATTATGAATTGGAGACACTGTTTACTAGTACATTATTCTCACATGAGACCTACTTTTAAGTCATCATTAAATAATTGAAATGTTTTTGAAGTTATCGTTTTATTTACTTAGTACTCGATGTATATATGCCTCCCACTAGCCGATGTGGGGTGTAGAAAAGATAGAAGCCTGCCGTCTGTCGCCTCTGGCACAGAGCTTCTCAAAATATCAGTAGTGAAGAACCGGTTTTTCTTTTTAAAATTAATTTTCAACCTGTTGCACTGGTATAAACATATGATGAAGACGAGTTACTAGAAAAATGATATGCTGATGGAATGCAGTGGCGTTTTCAAACTTCTGCAGGTTTCTTGTGGGACCTGCACGGGTTTCAGATCACACTCTGAGTAACACTGCTCTAGAAATTAACATCTCGTGCACATAAAACTGTTAGAAAATGACCAGTGTATTGCTTTTATTTATTTTAAACTTGAGGAATAATATATCCATTCAACATGGTGTGTAAAGTGCCACTTTTCATTTTGCTATCTGATGTTGATTGTGTTGGTCATTCGAATGTTTTCTGTGTTTGGTTTTATGCCAGACTCATAAATACCCTTGAGGTGGGTACACTTATCACCTTTTCACAAATGTGGAAATTGAGGTACGGGAGGGGTTACTGAGCTTGCCAAGGTCATTTAGCTGCACACTGATGAGTTGGGCTACTGAGCCCCTGCTGCAGCCATTGTGCTCTCTACACAGTGAGGCTAAAAGTGCTGTGAGTTCAGAAAGGAGAGGGTTGGAACACGTGGAGGTTTCACAGGAGGATGGAAGGACAGGATCTGAGTAAGAGGGGACATGCTGCCCCCTTTCTGACGACAAAGCTGAGAGGTAGGATGAGGGAGGCACAGAGTGAGGGGGCGGTGTCTCCGCAGATCAAGCAGGTTGGGGTGAGGATAAGCTCAGGAGGTCCTGCTGTCGGATTGATCTCACTAGCTCATGTCTGATAAATCCAGTGGGGAGAGTGGAGTCCAGGAGGCTGTGAGGGAGGTGGCTGTGGTAACCAAAGCATGAAGTAAAAAGGACTTTAAATAGGACTGGAGAAGAATGGGCAGCTGGTGACAAAATTGGTCAAAGGAAAGGAAGAGAGGAGTGTGCAAAATACTTGGGCTTCTTTGACACTGTTCAGGATGAAAGTGCTGTTGCCTGAGGACCTGAGTCCCACCTTTTTGTGCCCTCTCTTTAGTGATCTGACCAGGTACCTAGAAATACTGGATTGCTGAATTGGAAGAAATGTTTGGACTCCCATCTCATTCACTCTGTGACTTCTGGCATGAACTTGTTTACTGAAGAGCTTATGACTGAAAGGGCCTGTTTGCCTTTGGTTTATGCCACCTGTCCATGCCCTCAGTACCTGGTGCCCACCTGCCGTGGGCTGCTTTAGTGACGGTTAATCGACAGAATTGCTTGAAGGCTGGCTAAGCGCCGTGGAAGAGGTGGGGAGATCAACCTCCTGAAAATAAAGAGAGTGAAGGCTGAGGGGTGGTCACAGACGTTAACGTTTAGACTACATTTTTGGAGGTGGACTCAGGACATTTGTTTTCTTGGCTCGAAATTGAAGGTTTAGCCTCTCTGTTTTTGAGCAATTGACCTAAAACAAACTCGCCACCAGCAACAAAAAGAGACATTCCCAATTTCTGTTCTCTCCCAAGCAGGAAGAAGGGTGTTCTGCATTTTTACCTGATTTTTCCTGCATCCATTTATTTGTATCACCAACAAATTTTCCTTTTTTATGAATGTGCAGTTCATTTGGTGGAAATCGCACATGCCTTCCTGCAGGCGTGTGCCTGGCGTGGT
>NW_005871223.1:577523-588727 GCF_000147115.1 Myotis lucifugus
TGTTATGTACACTGTGACAGGTGGCGCTTTTCTTTGGGCATTTATCACACTTGCAGCATGCTGGCTGTGGGAGCCCCAATACTTAGCACAGTGCTGTATCCTTAGTTATTCGTTGACTGAATGAATGTTCCCTCAATGCTGTTAAATCCCCTCGATGTGTTAATGATAAAGAAATAGATGCAGGGGAGCCCTGATGTGTGGCTTAAGGAAGTTTTCATGATAATGTACTCCAAAGGATGGGAATGGCATTATATAAGGCTGAGAGGTTGAAAAGACAGTGTGTGTGGGAAGGAATATTATAGTCAAGTAGATTAAATGAGAGTTAAAATATAAAAATAAAAAGGAGCTCTAAGTTTTTATAACAATAGCCACCATTTATAGAGTACTTTATGGGCTAGACACTGTGCTAAACTCTTTGTACATTTTCTCTTATGTAATCTCAGCCCTGTGAATTATTCTTGTTTCATTCAAATGAAGCATCTGAGGTGCAGAGAGGTCAGTTACCCTGTTCCCAGTCACAGGTAAGGGCCCTGCATTCACACTCAGACCCTGTGATTTTGCCACTTAGAATGGAAGCGAGACTGGGAAGCGAAGCTTAGCTGTTCAGGGCATTGAATGCCTGTCCTAGGTAATTGTGTTTTGATCCAGGGTCTGAGTCCAGTGGAGAGAGGGCCCACAGATGTTATTGACCGTGTGTATGTAGACTGTTAGACTAGATGCTTCTATTCTTTAGTCCCTTGTGAAAAAAAATAGTGGAAAGCCTTCTGAGGTTTTGAAAAGGTGAGTGCGGGAAAGAAAACCTATTTCAGGAAGATTAATTTGGGGGGCACCTGGTAGGGTGCATTCAGGTGAAAGTCTGGACAGGGGAAGAGCAGTGTGTGAGGAGCCGTGGCCAGGGCCTGCTGTGACAGTGGCCATAGACGAGGGAGGTGGCTGTCATACTTTAAAGGAAGGAGTAAATGTGAGATGTTGTGAGAGAAGTATGGGTAGAATTGGTTAATGGTAAGGTGTGAAGAGAGAAGGATTATTCCCTTATCTTCTAGGTCAGCGGTCGCCAACCTGTGTTCCTTGGACCACTGGTGGTCCATGAGGTCTGAAAGGTTGGCGACCGCTGGTTTAAGGAAACCTTTGGAGCAGCCGTTGCCAACCGGTGTTCTGTGGACCACTGGTGGTCCATATGGTCTGAAAGGTTGGCGACCGCTGTTCTAGGTCATTTGTATCTGCTAACTGTGCTTCCTGAAGATCATTAAATACATCCGTAAGGAGGATTATCATAGTCTCGTTTCTCAGGTTGGGATCTGCAGACTTCCCCAGGGATCTGAGAAACTGTTCTTTTCAGGGAAAGGTGTCCAAGGCTAGGAACAATAGTCATAGAGCTATTCTTTAACGTTTCGTTTGTTTTGGGGAGGACCTAGCTCTCACAACCTGCCAGAGAGGGACATTTTTCTACTTCTGTCATTGCCATCCCTGTGGACATTTGTTTAGTTCAGTTACTCAGTTTGTTTGTAGTGTGAGTAGGTGACTGAGGAAAGTGAGTTGTCCCTGTGCATGCTCTGTGAGTCAGGTGAGACGCCTGGAGGAGGTTAAATGGGTGTGTGTGTGACCACCTGTGTCTGTGTTTGTGTGCATTTCTTATCTGCTTTTTAGAGGTCATTGAAAATCATGTTAAACTGATCCGGGGTCTGAGTCCGATGGAGAGAGGGCTTTGAGTGAGAAAGAGCTTAACCAATTTCCAAATTAGCATCAAAATGTTTTCACTTTCCTCAAGGAACTTTTTATTGAAATTAAAAGATTGCTTTGAAAGTGATCCAAAAAGTAAGATCATTCTCTGAAGTTTAAGATAAATGCATGAGATTTATGGATGCATTTGGAGTTCACCCAAAGTATCAAAGCCTGATTCCTGTACCAGTATTAAATATGAAAACGCACAGTGAACACTGGCCTTGCATATGGACATGGGCCAGTTTCAAGGCTTTTATTTCTGTTTGTCTCTGGTTTCCTGTCCCTCTAACATTGCTGTAAGGCTTGTTATTTTAGTTAAAACAAATGGCAAGAGGTGTGAGAGTCTGCTTTTCTCCATGTTGAGGCCCAATGATTTTAGGACCAATGATTATTTTTGTTTGTTTTATTTATTTATTACTTTTTTCTTTTTTGTTTATTGATTAATATATTACATACATGTCCTTATCACCCCATTGTCCCCTCAACCCCCCAACTCATGCCCTCACCCCCCTGGTGTCTGGGTCCATTGGTTATGCTTATATGCATGCATACAAGTCCTTTGGTTGATCTCTCCCTCTTACCCCCACCCTCCCCTACCTTCCCTCTGAGGTTTGATGGTCTGATCAATGCTTCTCTGTCTCTGGATCTGTTTTTGTTCATCAGTTTATGTTGTTCATTATATTCCACAAATGAGAGAGATCATGTGATATTTATCTTTCTCTGACTGGCTTATTACACTTAGCATAATGCTCTCCAGTTCCATCCATACTGTTGCAAATGGTAAGAATTCCTACTTTTTTTATAGCGGCATAGTATTCCATTGTATAGATGTACTAAAGTTTTTTAATCCACTTGTCTGCTAATGGGCACTTAGGCTGTTTCCAAATCTTAGCTATGGTAAATTGTGCTGCTATGAATATAGGGGTGCATATGTATTTTCTGATTGGTGGTTTTGGTTTCTTGGGATATATTCCTAGAAGTGGGATCACTGGGTCAAATGGGAGTTCCATTTTTAGTTTTTTGAGGAAACTCCATACTGTTCTCCTCAGTGGCTGCACCAGTCTGCATTCCCACCAGCAGTGCATGAGGGTTCTTTTTTCTCCACATCCTCGCCAGCACTTGTTGTTTGTTGATTTGTTGATGATAGCCATTCTGACAGGTGTGAGATGGTACCTCATTGTCGTTTTGGTTTGCATCTCTCGGATGATAAGTGACTTTGAGCATGTTTTCATATGTCTCTTGGCCTTCCTTAAGTCCTCTTTCAAAAAGTATCTATTTGGGTCCTTTGCCCATTTTTTGATTGGATTGTTTATCTTCCTTTTATTAAGTTGTATAAGTTCCCTGTAAATGTTGGAGATTAAACCCTTATCGGTGATAACATTGGAAAATACCAATGATGTTTTTGACCTGTTGAAATCCATGTGCTGCCTGGTCTGGTGCACGGCTGCTCTGGGCCACAGGGCATGGACTGTGATACACTGTCAGCTGGCATTGGCTCGTGGTGAAGTAAATATCAGGTCTTGCACATGTTATACAATGTTCCCTCGATGCTGTTAATGATAAAGAAATATTTTTAAGCCTTAGCCGGTTTGGCTCAGTGGGTAGAGCGTTGGCCTGTGGACTGAAGGGTCCCAGGTTCGATTCTGACCAAGGGCACATGCCTGGGTTGCGGGCTTGATCCCCAGTAGGGGGCATGCAGGAGGCAGCCGTTCAATGATTCTCTCTCATCATTGATGTTTCTATCTTTCCCTCTCCCTTCCTCTCTGAAATCAATAAAAATATATTTTAAAAAATTAAAAAGAAATACATTTAAAACTCTCTGAATTCATTGTTGTTCATTCCTCCCAAGTATTAAAAATATTTTCTTTTACTCCCCATGTCATATAGTGGGAAATTTTAAAACCTTTAACAAGGGGTCCTTTTACTGGAAAAGGTTTGGTACTGCTGATCTAGTGCCCAAAGCACAGTTCTGGAAATGAGACCCTGATTAATAATGGGGTGTGCCCCAGGTTTTTTAGGTTTTAGTTGTTTCACCTTTGCAGATAGGCAAAGTAGCAGCTGGTGGTTCTGTTTATTCTAAGAATCATTGAGTAGTTGTAATGGAACAAGTTTAAATCTCTGTAAGGAGCATTGTAAGAATTTTGGTGGTTTTACTCTTTTATTTAGAAAAATCTTTGAAGAGACTTGTGAAACAATAAACTGAAGCATATTATAATTTTAGGAATTTATTTGAGCAAAAATCAAATTGGGCAGCAAAAAATTAGAAGTGGTTAAAAGTGCCCCATTGTCTGGAGCTGGGGAAATTTTTTTATAGAGAAATGGTGGAAGCAAAGTAAGGAAATGATTGGTTGTAGCTTAAGCCCTAGCTGGCTGTTTGTGATTGGCTAGGTTTGGCTTTTGTCGCATTAGAGCCACCTCAGTTGAATGGCCTCCTTGTTTAATTGATTAAAAAAAATTTAAGCCCTAACCAGTTTGGCTCAGTGGATAGAGCATCGGCCTGGGGACTGAATGGTCCCAGGTTCGATTCCGGTCAAGGGCATGTACCGTGGTTGCAGGCACATCCCCAGTAAGAGGCATGCAGAAGGCAGCTGATCATGTTTCTCTCTCATCGATGTTTCTAACTCTCTATCCCTCTCCCTTCCTCTCTGTAAAAAATCAATAAAATATAAAAAAAGAGATAAAAAAATTTAAAATTGATTTTAGAGAGAGGAAGGGTGGGGGAGACAGACATCAATTTGTGGTTTAACGCATTGATGCATTCATTGGTTGATTCTTGCACATGCCCGACTGGGGATTGAACTGGCAACCTTGGCATATCAGGACAATGTTTCAACCAACCAAGACACCAGACAGAGTCTTTATTAATTTAACAGTTTTCCTTTTGGTGGATCTCTCATACATGAGAGATTAATCAAAGATTTGGTATTAATGTCACTCTCAGAGTTAAATTGCTCTTTTCTCATTGTGAAACTCACAGGTTATGATGTCAGGTTCATGGAAGAATTGCTTTTGCTGTTGATCCTGTTTTTCATCTTGTTTCTGTTTCTCTAAGTGCGATGGGACCATCTGATGTGTTGCTGATGGCTGCAAACATGCATTTAAATCTGAGAGAACACAGCGCACCAGGGAGGTTATAATGACTTTAAGGAGGATTGTACCAAAAGACTGAAGTGTGCTTCTTACCTAGGGTCCCCATTGAACCAAACCAGTTGATGTCAAATAAGCAACAAAACTACTTTATGAGTTATCAACCTGTTTAGCCACAAAGCTTGTCTATTAACTAGCCACATAGCTTGTCTATTAATTTTTATTTTAATTAATTAGTTAATTAATTTTTTGCATTTCTATAATACCAGAGGTGTTGATTCAGACACAACAGGAGGTATTTGCTATGGCACAGACTCCTCCTTGTTCAGCCAACAAGTAATACAAAGCAAGTCTATTATCTAAAATCAACTTAGCAAGAGAGCCTAGGGACTTTGTTGTGCTGCCATGGCCTTAGGAGTGGACTCAGCAGTGGTTGCCAGAGTTAAGGATAAGTTTCTAATCATGTTTGTACTAACTCCAAGCCAAGGAAGAAGGGACTGTCCAAATGACCACCATCTGGAGGGGTTAATATCTGCTGGTAAACTTCTTTTTGGTCGATAGTATAAATACAAGGGAATAGACCAAAGGTGAGTTTCTGAGGTATTATGAAGGGACAGTGGGACATTAAATACAGCGAAAGCACATTGTCCTTTCATCCTCCAGCTGTCAAGACAGTGAGTTACCCAAGTATAGGGATGGGTACCAAACCTCCACATAAAAAGGAGTAGCTAGTCTGGCTAGTGTGACTCAGTTAAGTATCATCTGGTGCACTAAAAGGTCGGTGGTTCAATTCCTGGTTAGGTCAGGCCATGTGCCCGGGTTGTGGGCTCCATCCCCTGTCAGGGTTCATGCGGGAGGCAACCAATCTATGATTCTCCTCTCTTCCTCTCCATTCCTCTCTCTCTCAAATTAGTAAAAACATATTTTTTAAAAAAGGACTAGCCAGGAGGTGTAAATAGGGTAGGGCTCCCTGGTAAGTATAAGCATATCAATAAAAATACATCCTATAGTTTGGGGGAAATTTGGGGTGTGAGCATCATTCAACCAAGACTCAAATGTGGTATTATCACATATTGGAGGACCACCTAAATATATGGGCCTTACAGCAAGTCTACAAATTATATGATTTATACTGCCTGTGTCTTTTATATGTATTCAGTGGATCTCATTTTCCCACCCCATGGGTGGGTTAAATTGAGGAAAGGAAAGGGGGTATGTGAATTTAGTGTTTTAACTTTACAAAAGGGACCTGCAGAACAATTTAGGCATACAGTGGCATTTGAGAGCCCAGTGAAATTCCTTGTAGGATAAACTAAGGGGTCTCTCCCTTCATGTACTGATTATGGTTTGGCACGACAAATCCAGCAATGAAATTTCCTGCAGGAGCTGTTGTTTGTGAAATCCTAGTAAAAGTGTTGTCTTCCCATGCACTGATAGAGAGAAAAGGCAGATAGCAAATAGGCAAAAGGGATTAAGGTTTCATATTGGAGATGCAAGTCTTGATCCGTGATCTTGAGAGAGCTGTTCACCTCAAGATGTCTGCCCCTGGGGATGCATCTCCCTGGCCAATTTGAACTTGAGATCTCTGGCTATGTAGTTTTAAGAGTCTGTAGAGTCAGTTGGGAGAGGTGGACCCAGGGTTCAAGTCTCTGAAGTTTGGCTGCTGCCTGGGTAGTGAGGAGGACCTGGTATGGTCTCTCCCAACCAGGTTCAAGGACAATCTTTCTTAGGTGTCATTTTCAGAAGACCTACTCTCCAGGTTCTAAGTTGTGGAAGGTTCAACTATCTGTAGGAGGAAAGGTCCTGGAAAGCTTCCTTTACCTGGTGGAAATAAACTTTGACATAGTGCATTCATTAATAAAGCTTCACAATATTGAGTCAGAATTTATGAGTGTAGGAAAAATATGTGGTGGTATCATTAAAGGTGTAGGTCTTCCTGTTACTATTTTATAAGGTATTAATTTATACTTTCCCATAGGCATTGATTTAATTGTCATCAAAACCAGTGGTAGAACTTTTGGCCAGGGCAGTTATTCAGTTAATTTAACTAGCTTTGGTTTTGTTACCATTTGTCCATTCAACTTTTCCAGATGACTGAGGATAGGAGGGTCGATGGTAATATCATTGTATCAGCAGCACCTTATTTAATTATTTGTCTAGAAATGAATTTCCCTATCACTAGAGATTTTCTGGGGATACCCCAATATGGAAATATATTTTCTAAAAGTTTCTTAGCCACATTTGTCCTGTCAACCTTTCTGCATGGGAAGGCTTCAATCCATCCTGAGAACATACAAACAATGACAAGAACATTGATAACCCTTGTAGGAAGCAGTAGGTGAAACCAGCTTGTAAGTGTTCAGATGGTGGGAGTGCTCCATCTAATACCTTGATGATATTTGCAGAGCTATGGGTTTGCAGATCAGACATTTGTTGTAAACCAATTTTGTGACCTTGGAGCAGTTCGTCCACCAATACTCTTTTGTAATTTGGATCATTTCATCTGTGCCAGGATGAGTTGCAGAATGTAAAGCTTTTAATAACGGCATTTTTAGGGACTCAAGAACTGTCTGAATCATGTTTAGTACAGGATGGGCAAAAGTAGGTTTACAGTTGTTTGTATGGAAAGTAATACAATAATCTATACTGATAATAGAGGAATATGCAAATTGTCTGGGACGCCATCACAGTAACAGTAACGACCAAACAGCAGGCTGTGTGGGGCAACAAGGCTGGCAGGGGGGTTAGTGAGGGATGACCAAATGACTGAACAGGCTGCATGGGGCAACCAGGCCGGCAGGGGGGTTAGTGAGGGACGACCAAACGACTTAACAGCAGGCTGCGTGGGGCGACCAGGCTGGCAGTGAGGACAGTTGGGGGCAACTAGGCCGGTTGGGGGGCCAGTTGGGGGCGACCAGGCTGGCAGGGGGGAAATTGGGGGTGACCAGGCTGGCAGGGGGAGTAGTTGGGAGTGACCAGGCCAGCGGGGGGGCAGTCCCCGGGATTGGGCCTAAACTGGCAGTTGGACATCCCCTGAGGGGTCCCGGATTGAAGAGGTTGCAGGCTGGGCTGAGGGGACCCCCCCGCCCCCCGTTCCCCACTGTGCATGAATTTCATGCACCGGGCCTCTAGTTAATAAATAATAATACAACAATAAATTGTGTTTCGCATACAACTATAAACCTATGCTTGCTCCACCTCTGTATTAAAATTTGGGATCCTTGTTAGTCCCAACATTGTTCCTCCAGCTCTGGTGCCTGATTTAGCTTTTTATATAAATTATCAGAAATAATTTGGTTAGAATCAGTTATTATGGAGTTTGTTCAGGTTGCATAGCATTTCCCTAATCCTCAGGTTTTGTTTTTCTTGTGTGAGCTTCAGTTTTGTTTGTTTGTTTGTTTTTTGTTTTTGTTAATCCTCACCCAAGGATATTTTTCTATTGAGAGTAGTAGGGAGGATGAGAAACAGAGAGAAACAATGATGTGAGAGAGACACAAACCAGGGTGGGGCGTCTAGCCTGTAACCAAGGTATGTGCCCTTGACCAGAATCGAACCTGAGACCCTTCAGTGAGTGAGCCGACGCTCTATCCACTGAGCCAAACCAGGTAGGATAAACTTCAGTTTTAATAATTGCAATTCAATTGGGCAGTAGAATGGCAGAGAGAAGTTCATTTACTTGAAGAACCCGAGTCAAAACTGATTTCTACAATATACCAAAGCCATGAGCCACCCAAAGAGATATTGCTATCGATATAAATGTTTACTGATTTTCCTTTGGATAGCCGACAAGCCTGCTGGTCGAGCAGACTTAAATTGGGGAAGGGTTCCCCTTTCCAGTCATTCATATTGAGTTGTTAAGAGCAAATCCTGCTTGATACTATCAAGTCTGGATTTTCTAATAGTGTGTCCTGTAAGTCAGTGTGAGGGGTCAGTAACCGTGACACCAAGTCTACATTTACGGTGATCTTGTCCATCATCAGGCATGCGTACAGAGCTTACGATGGAGCTTGAAAGGTATCATGAGGGCAGATTACTGGAGGATACCTCGGAGCCCCAACAATGCTTATTATTAATTTTGGTGATCACATTTTAAAAGACTTTCTCCCCTATGGAAAAACAGTAATAGATGGAGGTCTATGAGGCGATGGGTTCAGTAGGGGGCACTCTCTTTTCCAGTGCCCTGTTGTTTACAATGAAGACAGACATTTTGGGCACGGTATTCCTGAGTGGAGGACTTCTAGGTTCTGGCATGAAATGCATATGTGGAGGCCCTTCTGGCCCTTGAAGCAGGGTCATAAGTTTGCAGGCTTTTGAAATTCTATCTTGTTCCAAGGGTATTTTCAGAATGCTCAGCTAGAGCTGTTAATTCAGCAAGAGGGACGACCTCCCAGGATGGGCTGGAGCCCAGTAATGAATAAAGAAGTCAGGGTGTTTTCTGTGCTGGTTTAATACAAAGCCCAGTATGGCCGGTGTGGTTGAGCATTGACCTGTGAATCAGGAGGTCACGGTTCGATTCTCAGTCAGGGCACATGCCTGAGTTTCGGGCTAGATCCCCAATGTGGGGCATGCAGGAGGCAGCCAGTCAATGATTCTCTCTCATCATTGATATTTCTATCTCTCTCTCCCTCTTCCTCTCTGAAATCAATAAAAACATATCAAAAAGAAAAAAAAGCCCAGAATGTTTCACAAAAATGGTTGCCAATCTTGGTTTCCTTTTTTTGTTTGTTTGTTTGTTTGCAAGATTGAAATGGACCAGTCAGTCTTTTGAGGAAATAGTTTATCAGTACTTTCCTGTAGGTCCTGGGCTAATTGCCTGGCGTGTTTTGGGCCATCCTTGGTAGAGCAGGGAGTATGTGGGTCTTTAATATCACTCTCGGGATCTTCCCATGGGGCTTCAGCCATCCATTTTTAGGCATTGCCAGAACCTAATGTCGTATGAATAAATTGGTAGAGTTCCAGGAGTCCTGGGTAAATTCCAATTAGAATTCTAAATTTCTCATAACACTTTTGAGGATTCTCTTTAGAATTTGGAAAATCTTTGATGGCCCTAGGTCAGTGATGGCGAACCTTTTGAGCTCGGCGTGTCAAAATTTTGAAAAACCCTAACTTAACTCTGGTGCCGTGTCACATATAGAAATATTCATAATTTTTTTTGATATTTGTAACAATAGTAAAAAAAAGATTTATATTGTTGATATTTATTTTATATATTTAAATGCCATTTAACAAAGAAAAATCAACCAAAAACTATGTATAAAATGAACAAAAACAGCCCTAACCGGTTTGGCTCAATGGATGGAGCGTCGGCCTGCTGAGTCAGGGGTCTCAGGTTCAGTTCCGGTCAGGGGCATGTGCCTTGGTTACAGGCACATACCCAGTAGGGAGTGTGCAAGAGGCGGCTGATCGATGTTTCTCTCTCATCGATGTTTCTGACTCTCTATCCCTCTCCCTTCCTCTCTGTAAGAAATCAATAAAATATATTAAAAAAATGAACAAAAACAGAAAAACAATGTACATTTAGGAAAATCTACACTAATAAAAGAGAAACATGGTAATTAGCGTACGACCGCTACCCTTCCCATTGGCTAATCAGCATATCCTTATGAAAATTAACTGTCAGCCAAGATGGCGGCCGGCAGCCAGGCAGCTGGAAGCGAACATGAGGCTTGCTTGCTTCAGTGACTGCAGACTCCAACGTTCCCCGCCTGACTTGCTGGCCTCTGAGCTGGCAGTTTGAAACATTCTAACAAATATAGGCCGGGATCTCAGAGCTGGAGTTATACATTGTTTCGATTATAGAACCGAAACAAACCAGATACCTGCTCTCAGAGCTAGAGCCAGAGCTAAAGCTGGCCCAGAATAAAATAAAAAAAAGGAGCAGTTGGGAGCTTCAATCAACAACCGCCAGCCTGAAAGCAGCCCTCAGCCCCTCATCCAGGCTGGCCAGGCACCCCAGTGGGGACCCCCACCCTGAAGGGTGTGTGACCAGCTGCAAACAGCCATCATCCCCTCATCCAGGCTGGCCAGGCACCCAAGTGGGGACCCCCACTCTGATCCAGGATACCCTTCAGGGCAAACCAGCCAGCCCCCACCCATGCACCAGGCCTCTATCCTATATAGTAAAAGGGTAATATGCCTCCCAGCACTGGGATCAGAGGAGCCGCGAGCCCTCCTGCACTGGATCAGCGTGACAGGGGCAGCGCCCAAACCCCCTGATCGCCCTTGTGGCTTCTTGTGTTTTAAAAGGGTGCGGCGTCCCAACCCCCCTGATGGGGCCCCTGCTCTGTGGTGGGAAAGGGTGGGGGGGCCAAAACCCCGGCCCCCCCCCAACCAAAAGGCCTTGCTCTTTGTTGTAAAAGGGAAGACCCATAAACCCCCCCCTTCGGCCCTGCCCC
>NW_005871223.1:588827-648824 GCF_000147115.1 Myotis lucifugus
ATAAAATATATTAAAAAAATGAACAAAAACAGAAAAACAATGTACATTTAGGAAAATATAATAATAAAAACAATGATAATCAAATGGTACGAAAACTAGAAATTAGTGACTTTTTTGGTGCTGAAGTTGGTCTGCTAATTCTTCGAGTGCAGGTTCATACTTGGTGCACTTCAAGGCCAAGCAAGTGCCACTAACTTCATCTGTTAGCCAGTTTCTTTTGTTCGTTTTAATATTATTTAATGCTGAGAACAAAGTCTCACAAAAATATGTTGATGAAAAAATTGTTAGCAAAGCCATCACTAGATTTTTTATGTCGCTAAAAGTGTCAGGTACTCTGTTCCAAGCACTCAAAATTTCTTGTTCGTAGTTGCACTCTACATTATTCAAACAATTTCGTTCCAGATTTTCAAGTTTCGACCTTTTTTTTTTTTTTGGTCTTAGTGATGATTTTTAAAAAAATTAAATCTTTATTGTTCAGATTATTACAGTTGTTCCTCTTTTTCCCCCCCATAGCTCCCCTCCACCCGGTTCCCACCCCACCTCCGCCCTCACCCCCCCCCCATTGTCCTCATCCATAGGTGTACAATTTTTGTCCAGTCTCTTCCCGAATCCCCCACACCCCTTTCCCCCCCAAGAATAGTCAGTCCACTCCCTTTCTATGCCCCTGATTCTATTATAATCACCAGTTTATTCTGTTCATCAAATTATTTATTCACTTGATTTTTAGATTCACTTGTTGATAGATGTGTATTTGTTGTTCATAATTTGTATCTTTACCTTTTTCTTCTTCTTCCTCTTCTTAAAGGATACCTTTCAGCATTTCATATAATACTGGTTTGGTGGTGATGAACTCCTTTAGCTTTTCCTTATCTGTGAAGCTCTTTATCTGACCTTCACTTCTGAATGATAGCTTTGCTGGATAAAGTAGTCTTGGTTGTAGGTTCTTGGTATTCATCACTTTGAATATTTCTTGCCACTCCCTTCTGGCCTGCATAGTTTCTGTTGAGAAGTCAACTGACAGTCGTATGGGTATTCCCTTGTAGGTAACTGACTGTCTTTCTCTTGCTGCTTTTAAGAGTCTCTCTTTGTCTTTTGCTCTTGGCATTTTAATTATGATGTGTCTTGGTGTGGTCCTCTTTGGATTCCTTTTGTTTGGGGTTCTCTGCGCTTCCTGGACTTGTAAGTCTATTTCTTTCAACAAGTAGAGGAAGTTTTCTGTCATTATTTCTTCAAATGGGTTTTCAATATCTTGCTCTCTCTCTTCTTCTGGCACCCCCATAATTCGGATGTTGGTACGCTTGAAGTTGTCCCAGAGGCTCCTTACACTATCTTCATATTTTTGGATTCTTTTTTCATTTTGCTTTTCCGGTTGGATGTTTTTTGCTTCTTCGTATTTAAAATCTTTGACTTGATTCTTGCGATCCTCTAGTCCAGGGGTCCTCAAACTACGGCCCGCGGGCCACATGCAAATACAAATATTTTATTTGTTCCCGTTTTGTTTTTTTACTTCAAAATAAGATATGTGCAGTGTGCATAGGAATTTGTTCATAGTTTTTTTTAAACTATAGTCCGGCCCTCCAACAGTCTGAGGGACAGTGAACTGGCCCCCTGTTTAAAAAGTTTGAGGACCCCTGTTATAGTCTGCTGTTGGAACTCTGCATAATATCCTTTATTTCAGTCAGTGTATGCTTAATTTCTAGTTGGTCCTTTTTTATAACCTCGAGGGTCTCACTAGATTTCTTGAGGGTCTCACTACATTTATTGGCGGTCTCACCAGACTTTTTGAGGGTCTTACTAAATTTATCGGCGGTTTCTAGAAAGTTCTTGAAAAACCTTAAAAGTGTGGTTTTGAACTCTATATCCAGTAGTTTGCTTTCCTCCATTTCTGTCATTTGTGACCTGTTTCTTTGTCTCCACATTTTTTATGCTTCCCTGTGTTGGTAGAGTGGCTTTGTGTGCTAGGTGTTCTATAGGGCCCAGTGGCTCAGCCTCCTCAATTACCTGAGGTGGACACTCTTGGTGCACCCCTTTGTGGGCTTTGTGCACAGTCTTGTTGTAGTTAAGCCTTGATTGTTGTAGGTATCACTGGGAGGAATTGACCTCCAGGCCAATTGGCTGTGAGAGTCAGCTGTGTCTATGGTGGTAGAACTTCTGTGCTGAAGACACCCTTATGAGGCAAGACTTGCTTCAGTGGGGCTTTGGTGCTCACTGAGTCTGCCCCTGAGTGTGTCCCTTATGGATCTGAGGAGTTGTAATTGGATGGTTCCACTCTGACCACTGGGTACACTGGCTCTTGGATCTAAGGAGGTGCTAATTTAGCCTCTGCCTGAGGCTACCCAGCAGGAGCTACGAAGAGATCTGCAGATTCCCATTCCTTGTTTGGGGTTTGGAGGTGCCCAAATGAGGCCCAGCTGTGAAGCAATGCAAGCTGCTGTGGGGCCTTGGGCCTTCTTTTGGAAGTTCTGGGTCTCTCTGACCCAGCTGCAGTTTGTTAGGTAATTTTCAGATTGCAAAGGGCCAGGGCATTCATATGCAAAAGCCTCTGTTAGCAGCTTGGGTGGGGCGGGGTCTCAGGGAATCAACAGGGTGGAGCAAACAGCTATGACTGATCCTCAGTCCTACCCTACGAGGCCCCCGGGTCTCAGTGTCCCGGTAATCGCTGCAAGCACCTCTGAGAGAAAGCCGCCCTCGAGTTTCGACTGATGCCAGATCGTCCAGTTTCTCCCTGTATGAGTTTGGTCCCCAGAGACTCGCCTGGAACTGGAGTTCAGAGCAGTTGGGAGCTTGAGACTCCCTCCAGATTGAAAAAGACAACCGTGGCCTCAGTTGCCAGCCCTTTCCACGTGCGCCTCCGTACCTCTGCACTTTACTTCCGCACCTCCTCTGAGTCTCAGTGTGCTTTTCTCTTTCCTTCTAGTTGTAGAATTTCCACTCACCCAGCCTTCCTGTGGTTCTGGATGTTGTTCGTTTTGTCTTTTAGTTGTATTTTTGAAGAGGTTGTGCGAGGCAGCAATTTCAGGTGTTTACCTATGCGGCCATCTTTGTTTCTCTCAGGTTCTCTCTCTCTCTATTTCTTCTCATTACAGCATTTCCTTTAGCATTTGGTTTGGTGGGGATAAAATTCATTGGCTTTTTTTTTCTTTTTCTTTCTTTTCTTTTGATCTTCGAAAGCTCTTTATTTCACCATCTATTTTGAATGATAGCCTTTGTTATATAGTAATCTTGGTTTCAGATCCTTGCTTTTCATTACCTTGAGTACTTCATGCCATTCCCTTCTGGCCTGTAGAGTTTCTGCTGAGAAATCAGCTAACAGCCTTATGGGAGCTCCTTTGTAGTAACAAGTTGCTTTTGTATTGCTGCCTTTAAGATTCTCTCATTGTCTTTAATATTTGGCATTTTAATTATGATGTGTCTGGGCGTGGGCCTGTTTGGCTTTTTTTTTATTGGGACTCTCTGTGCCTCCTGAACTTGTGTGACTTTTTTTTTTCACCAGGTTATGGAAGTTTTCTTTTTTGGGGAAGTTTTCTGCTATTATTCAAACATGTTCTCTATCCCTTGCTCACTTTCTTCCTTTTTTGGTACTCTTATTATATAAATATTGTTATATTTCACTTTGTCCCACAACTCCCTTCAGTTGTCTTCCTGTTTTTTAATTTTTTTTGTTGTTCTTTCATTGAGTGATTTTTAAACATAAAATTTTATTGATTTCAGAAAGGAAGAGGGAGAAAGAGATAGAAACATCAATAATGAGAGAGAATCATTGGTAGGCTGCCTCCTGTGTGCCCCACACTGTGGATCAAACCCACAACCCAGGTATGTGTCCTCATCAGGAATCTAACCATGACCACCTGGTTCATAGGTTGAGGCTCAACCACTGAGCCACACTGGCTGGTCATGATTGAGTTATTTTTTTCTGCCCTATCTTCTAATTCACTAATCTGGTACTCAGCTTCCCCTAATCTGCTGTGTATTCTTTCCACTGTGTTCTTTATTAGTGCTATGGCATTCTTCATAGTTACAATATCTTTTCTTACGCTTTTGAGCATCTTTGCCATCATTATTCTTTTTTTTTTTATTATTAAATTTTTATTGTTCAGATTACATTTGTTCCTCTTCCCCCCCCCCCATAACTCCCCTCCTTCCAGTTTCTGCCCCACCCTCCGCCCTCACTCCCCACCCACTGTCCTCATCCATAGGTGCACGATTTTTGTCCAGTCTCTTCCCGAATCTCCCATTCCCTTTTCCCCCCCAAGAATAGTCAGTCCATTCCCTTTCTATGTCCCTGATTCATTATAATCACCAGTTCATTCTGTACATCAGATTATTTATTCACTTGATTCTTAGATTCACTTGTTGATAGATGCATGTTTGTTGTTCACAATTTGTATCTTTACCTTTTTCTTCTTCCTCTTCTTAAAGGATACCTTTCAGTATTTCGTATAATACTGGTTTGGTGGTGATGAACTCCTTTAGCTTTTCCTTATCTGTGAAGCTCTTTATCTGACCTTCAATTCTGAATGATAGCTTTGCTGGATAAAGTAGTCTTGGTTGTAGGTTCTTGGTATTCAGCACTTTGAATATTTCTTGCCATTCCCTTCTGGCCTGCAAAGTTTCTGTTGAGAAATCAGCTGACAGTCGTATGGGTATTCCCTTGTAGGTAATTGAGTCTCTTTCTCTTGCTGCTTTTAAGATTCTCTCTTTGTCTTTTGCTCTTGGCATTTTAATGATGATGTGTCTTGGTGTGGTCCTCTTTGGATTCCTTTTGTTTGGGGTTCTCTGCGCTTCTTGGACCTGTAAGTCCATTTCTTTCACCAGGTGGGGGAAGTTCTCTGCCATTATTTCTTCAAATAGGTTTTCAATATCTTGCTGTCTCTCATCTTCTGGCACTCCTATTATTCTGATGTTGGTACGCTTGTAGCTGTCCCAGAGGCTTCCTACACTATCTTCACACTTTCGGATTCTTTTTTCATTTTGCTTTTCCAGTTGGGTGTTTTTTGCTTCTTCGGTTTGATTCTTGTGCTCCTCTGGTCTGCTATTGGGTATAATATTCTTTATTTTAGTCCGTGTATGCTTACTTTCTAATTTCTTTATCGTAGCATCGAGGGTCTCATTAGTTTTCGTGAGGCTCTGCTCAAGTTTATAGCAAGCCCTCAAAATTGCGATTCTTAGCTCCATATCCTCCATTTCTGTCATGTTTTTTTGTCTCCGCATCTTTTATGCTTTCTTGGTGCACCCCCTTGTGGTCTTTGTGCGCAGTCTTGTTCTAGCCAAGCCTTAATTGTTGTAGTTAACACTAGAGGGATTTGACCACCAGGCCGACTGGCTGTAGGAATCAGCTATGTGGAAAACTTCAGTCCTCTGGGGAGGCGCTAGTCCAGCCTTTGCCTGAGGCAATCGGCAAATGGCTCTGGGCAGGGTTTGGGCGGGGCGGGCTCAACAGGGCGGGGGGAGGGAGCAGCTATGGCCGCTCTCAGTCCGTCTCCAGGGGCTCTGCCTCTCTGTCCCCGCAACCGCTGCAAACCTCGGAGGGACCGTAGCCAGACAGTCCCGCTTCTCCCGTTTGAGTGTGGGTCCCTAGAGACTCACCCGGATCTGTAGCCCAGAGTCTGAGACTCACTCCCGACTGAAAACGACAACCGCACCCTCAGCCACCAGCCCGCTTTGCGCGCGCACCCTCACCACCGCACCGCCGTACCTTTAAATTTTCCACACTGCGCCTCCTCTAAGCCTCGTAATGCTGTTGTTTTTCCTTCTAGTTGAAGAGTCCCTCCTCAGCCAGCCTTCCTGTGGTTCTGGGTGATGTCCGGTCCGTCTTTTAGTTGTATTTTTGAAGTGGTTGTTCGAGGCAGCAAACTCCGGTGTTTACCTATGCCGCCATCTTGGTTTCTCCTGCCATCATTATTCTTAACGCTATGTCTGATAAATTACTTATCTCCATTTCATTTAGCTCTTCTCCTGGAGAATTCTCTTGTTTTCATTTGGGACTTTTTTTTTTTTGTCTCCCCATTTTGGCTTCCTGTTTGGGTTTGTGTCTGTGTATTAGGTGGATCTGCTACTCTTCCCAATCTCTAGTGCAGGACAATGTCAGACCCTTTTTGTGACTGGCCTTGAGTACCCTTTTTGGAGCTATCAGCAATCCATAGCTTGTACCTCCCTCTACTGGTTCTTTTTGCCTTTGGAAAGGACCAAGATGTGCACCAGGTTCTGCTTTTCCTAGCCCCTTGCCCTGGATTAGATAAGGCAAAGACTCAAAGCTTCCAGAGGTCCTACTCTGCCTGCAGTCCTATTGAGATTCAGTCTTGATTAGGCTCAGGCTATGAACCAAGAGGTCTTCGAATAGGGTGGGTCAGCTGACTTCCCCTCAGGCATAAACCCCTTGCATAGCAAAGGTTCATGGGAGAAAGATTTCCTGCCCAATGTGAGGGAATGACATAGCACCAGAAACTGGGGGGTGGCTGCCTTCCAAGCTCCAACCCCAGAACCTCCAATCCTGGCTTGTGCTCACACAGCTCCAGTCCACTCTGCCCTCCTTCTGCCAGAGCCCAAGGTGAGTAGTTGCACACAAAATTTTTTGTGTTGGCTCTTTAAAAGGGTGCCTGCATTTCCAGCCTTCCCTCCCTGGCAGATAGCAACCCTTCGGCTTTTCATAGGTAAATGCTATGTGGGCACCTTTCTCATTTCTGGTGTTCTGAGATGGGAACTCAGCTTGAGGTCTAATCCCCCACAGGTGAATAGCTGAGGTATCCCTTCAGAACTTCAGCTCCTATCTATGGGAGCCTGGCCAGCCTCTTTGCACCTTTGCACTTCCTACTAGAGGCTATGTGGTCTCCACTTTCTGTCCTTGGTTATCAGGGTTCTCTCCAGCTAGTCTTCAGTTGATATTTTAGGGTGGTATTTCTGTATTTTAGTTACATTTCCAGTTTGGTCCTGGGAGAGTGACAGTGTAGTTTTCACTTACTCTGCTGCTATTTTGGAATCCAGGGCATTTTTGATTCATTTAGTTTCTTATAAGCTGCTGCATACCAATAAAAATGCATCCTGTTTTTTTTTTGTGGGGAAATTTGACCCTTTTTTTCTAGAGCATCTTGTGAATGGATAAGCCTGTCTAGGTTAAAAGTTCCCTACTTGGCCAAGATAATTCCAGATTATCTTTGGTAAGGTTAACCCACTGATTCAGAAAATACAGTATCTGGGACCAGTTTTTATACATGTAGTTGCTGGCATCCCAGATGGAGGAGTTCCAGATTATGTGGAGCCAGAGAGATAAATTTTCCTCTTTTTGTCATTCTTGATACTTGAGGCCTTACCCTGGACCCAGTCCATCTTAAGTTGGACCCAGGAAGACCTCAGAACCAATCTGGGTTCTAAGTTGGATCCAGTCTAGTTTCTGTTAAATTGGCTGGCCTCAGACCCAGTCTGATGAAAGAAATGCTTAGATAAATTTGGAGAGCTCTTTTAAATGCAAAAGTTTTGGATCACAGATACCTGCACACTCCAGATGCAGGGAGAAAGCATTGAGCTAGGCGGACTCAGTGGGCAACCTTACCTGGCTGCTTCTTGTTCTTGGGGACTGTTGAAGGTCTCCTTTGGGTCCCATGTCTGACATCAGAACAGTTGAAAGATAAACTGAGGCATATTACAACTTCAGGAGTTTCTTTGAGCAAAACTCAATTTAAATCAGGCAGCACCAAACCAGAAGTGGTTAGAAGTGCTCCATTGTCTGGAGCTGAGAAAAAACCTTTATAAAGAAAAGGTAGAAGCAAAGTAAAAAAATGATTGATTGTCTGTAGTTTAAATCCTAGTTGGCTGTTTGTGATGACCCATCATTAGGTTCTGCTTTTGTAACATTGAGGCATTTAGAGGCTTAGTTTGGTTTTCTTATGTAGGTGCCAGGACATTAGAGCCACCTCACTCTAATGACCTCCTTGTTAAATTAATTGGACAATTACAGACCCCAAAGTCATGGATGGAGTAGTGATTCAGAATATACTTATTATGTTAAGTATTCAAACAGATTTATCGTTCACTTATTTATTCTTTCAACGACTGTTGAAAGCCTGTGTGTGCTGTGTGCCAGGCACAGCTTTATGTGCTTGGCATGAATCTGTGAATAAAATAAAGATCCTTGGCCCCATGGGGCTTACCTTCTGGTAGGGTAAACAGACAATACTTGTTGTAAGTCAGTTACATGGTGTTTTAGGTGATGAGTGCTATGGATTATTGGAAGATTAGGGGTGTTGGTATGAAGGGAGTAGGGTGAGCAGTTCTAGTTTTAAATAGGGTCATCAGAATTTCTCACTGAGAATGTGAAATTTGAGCAAAGACTTAAGGTGGTGATGGAGTTGCCCATGTGGATCCCATGAGAAAGAGCAGTCCAGGCACAGGAACAGACAGTGCAATGGCCCATTCACCTGGCATTTTGGAGGAAGAAACTGCAATGAGAACCGCATGGCTGGAGTAGAGTGAGCAAAGGGGAAGTGTGTAGGAATGAGCTCAGAAAGGTAATAGGGACCAGATCACATAGGGGCTTGTAGGCCATCATAGGACCTTTGCTTATACTCTGAGTTGGGGAGTTAAGGCAGATTTTGAGCAGGAGTGACAGGCTCTCATGTTTTTAGAACCATGTGGCTGCTGTGTTGAAAATGGTCTGCAGGGGGCAAGGGTGGAAGCAGCGGGGAGACCAGATAGATACAAGGTTAGGAGCTACTGCAATGTCCAAGCCTGAGATTCTGGTGGTGGTCCTGGCCTGAGGTGGTAGTGACTAGTGGGCAGATTCTGGATGCATTTTGGTGCAATTTAGAATACCAGATTAAAAAGTTCTCAGGATTCAAGGCTTCCAGTAGCACCTGTGTGAATCCTTGTTGGAGGAAAATCTGATGTGGTTGAGAGAGATCTAATCATGGTTCCATGCTTTTCCTTCTGGGGCTTTGTGTGTGCATGCATACAGGGCATGTCTCTCCAGGCCAGTGGTTAGCAGTCACATACAACAGGCAGCTAACTGAGCTGGTGCTAGTTTAGAATAGAAAGTTAAGCAGCACTAAATGAAACTATCTGGTCCTTAAGCCTCACACATCTCCTCTTGATTAAGCCAGACATATTTTTTATTAAAAACATATGCTGTTACTCAATTAAAGTTTCTTGTAATAATGTGATGGTAAAAGAAAGATAAGATTCAATTTTCCCATCCCTTTTCTCTCACGATCTCATTTGTGCCCCTTCATTCTTAGACTCTGAGACTACTGAAATCGTCATGTAGTTTGACCCTAGATTTTCAAATAATTGACTTGAAAATGTGTAGTCAGTTTGAGGTGTCTTCTGATGTGTGTGCAGTCATTTTCTGTGCAGATTGTTACTCCAGTCACCTCATGTGCTTGGAGGATACTTGGTTGTCACAGAGCTGCATTTCCTGTAGCAGGCTCTTTTGAAAACTCACCAGGGCAGTGGCTCACTGAAGTATTAGGTAGAGCACACACAGTTAGGTAACGTGGCATGGCAGGTCTCGGGGACACTTCAGTTTTCATCTCAGTTCACATGCTGTGAATAGTTATGAACTATTTTGTTCTGAAGCTTCCTGCCTAACCACAGTGGTGATTTTGGTCAGCTGATTTTTTTTTTTTCATTTTACACTTGGAGCAATTACTTTTGAGGAATAAGTATATATTCTCATTCTTGTGCTGTGGACAGCATTACCCTGTTGGTTACTAAGACCATTTCTTGGCTTGGAGTGAGGGGAGCAGAAAGTAGCTTCATTTACTCAAACCTTTCCCTTTTATACTTTCAATGTGTGTTTTAGGAACTCTATAACGCAGTGATGTGGCAGGGGCAAGGTTTTCGTTTTTGCAGCCTGGGCTAGTTTTGATGTGTGTGACCTTGGGAAGAAAAGTTCCTGTGTCTACCAGGAAGAGATCTTTTTAAGGAGAGTACAAGTGGTAGCTCTGTATTTTTAGACCACATTTTTATGTGGCATTTATACTTCGTGGCATGGTGTCAGGGAAAGTTATCTTCCTAGTCTAGGATTGAAAGGCAGTATTCCAGTGTTGGCACTAGCTTAGTGAACCTCACTCTTCTCACCTGTAAATAGGCATGAAGACCCACACCTGCTGTCTGCCACAGAATTGGTAAGATCAAGTGAGCCAAGATGTATGAGAGAACTTTGCAAGTTGCAAACATTCCTTTAGTTGCAGGTCATTGTGTTGTGTGGTTATCACAGAGCTGTGCCTAAGAACCTTTCATTTCTGTCTTTAGCTTGCTGTGGGGTTTTGGGTTAGTTGAGTGAGTCGGTGTTCTTGAATATAAAATAGGGGTGTGTCTAGGGGCTGGCAAGAAAGGAAGACTCAAACTATGTTCTCTAGAAACAATTCTCGTTTGAAAATCCTATGATGTATGTGTTTGTGTGGGGGGGGGATTTTTGCTCATTACCTTCTCCCAACTTAACTGGTTAAAAATTTTCAAACTTACAGAAAAGTTAAAAGAATAGTATAAGGAACACCCATGTACCATACAGCTAGAGTCTATAATTGTCAACATTTTGCCACATTTTGCCACGTTCACTTGATCTCTTTCTACACATTTATATATTGGTTTTTAAACTTTAATTTTTGCTTCTTTTGGTGTGCATTCAACAGAGTACAGCAAAGTTAGTCGCTAGGCTGTAGTAGGAGGGGTTAAGTTGGAGCTTTTACATCCTTCTCATTAATCAATACCTTTTCTTGACCAGGATGAACTCACTGCTGTGAATGTAAAGCAAGGCTTCAGCAATCAGCCGGCCTTTACGGGAGACGAACATGGCTCAGCCAGAAATATTGTAATTAATCCATCAAAGGTATGCTAATTATCTATGTCCCCGAACTTCTGGAAAAGTATGTGTATGTGATTCCCTGGGTAGTTAATGTTGATAAAGTACTGTTGTTTAAACCACAATCCATTTTCAAATTCCTCCAAATATCCTGTAAGCTGTCCTGTCCTAGGATCCAGTCAGGTTGTCCTGTCCCCTTAGTCCAGCGGTTCTCAACCTGTGGGTCGCGACCCCTTTGGCGGTCGAACGACCCTTTCACAGGGGTCGCCTAAGACCATCCTGCATATCAGATATTTACATTACGAGTCATAACAGTAGCAACATTACAGTTATGAAGTAGCAACGAAAATAATTTTATGGTTGGGTCACAACATGAGGAACTGTATTTAAAGGGCCAGAAGGTTGAGAACCACTGCCTTAGTCTCTTCTAATCTTCAGCTCTGCTCTCCAGCTTTCCTTGTTCTGTTGTTGTATTTTTGGGGGGCTTTCAGGAATGCCATCTTAGAAGAGTCTAGTTATTTTTCTTGTATTTTAGGCCTTTATTCTAGATTTTCCTTGTTGTTTTCTCATGACGGGATTCAGGTCGAATACTTTGGGCAGGAATACTACGTTGCATCACTTGCATCACATCAGGAGCAAGCAATACCGGTTTGCTCTGTTATCGGTTATACCAGTGGTTCTCAACCTTCTGGCCCTTTAAATACAGTTCCTCATGTTGTGACCCAACCATAAAATTATTTTCATTGCTACTTCATAACTGTAATGTTGCTACTGTTATGACTCGTAATGTAAATATCTGATATGCAGGATGGTCTTAGGCGACCCCTGTGAAAGGGTCATTCGACCTCCAAAGGGGTCGCGACCCACAGGTTGAGAACCGCTGGGTTACACTGTTTGATCACTTAGGGTGGAGTCTGCATCTCTGTACATCAAGATGTCAAACTCAAAGGCTATCACGGGCCAAATAAACAAGGTTTAAGTTTATGTGGATGGCAAGAAAACAAAAGCTTCAATTTTCATAGAAACGTAGGCTTATTTTGATAGAGACATGCTGAATACAAAGGGCTGAAATAAATGAGTAATCCTTAACATAAAACAATAGAACATTTTAAGAAAAATTAATATTTTTTTTTGAACATTAACTTACCAGACACTGAATAACTGCACAAATTAATAAGTGTAATGCAAATAAACCTATTTTTCTTGTTCTCCGAAAGTGAAATATTTCCTCTTGTGCACACCAAACAAATCAGTACAAGACTAATGATGTGGCAATCGGCTGCTAAAAATATTCACTGCTAGTATTAGTGGAGAGAAATGGTGCGCCTGCGCATAAGGCACATAAGGCGCGTAAAGGAAATGAATGCACCACGATTATAATAATCAGTCATTAGCGAATGTTGTAGTTCATTATTAATAATTATGTATAACAGGATATTGTAAATTAAGTTACAAAATTTTTATTAAAACATTTCTTACATACCTTCATATTGGCTGGGCTGCAAAAATATTCATTGTGGGCTGCATGCAGCCTGTGGGCCATGAGTTTGACATGCTTGCTGTACATTGTAACAGTAGTTATCTTTTTCTCGTAGTAGACACTATATATTGATATTTTGAGACCATATGAATATCCTATTCCCCAATAGAATTTCATCCTATGATTTTAGATCAATTGATGATTTTTGCTGAGTGATTTTTTTGCTCGTGGATGCAAAATGCTGGTTTTCTAGTTATTATTCCTCATACATTTATTACTTGGCATTCATTTGTAAAGGACACCACATTTATTAGTATCACTTTTAACCCCTGGATTCTCTTTAAATCTGATGTATTATTTTCATTTTTCTTTTTGATGCTAAATTGTCTTACATTTGGACAGTGGGGTGCCTTTAACCTGCCTCTCAGATCCTTTCTTTTGAGCACTTCCTCAGTTTGACACAGTAACATATTCCAGGTTCATGTCCTTTCCCTGCCCCAGCTCATATCTGAATGCTTGGCATGGTCTTGCTACTGGAGTATCATGACTTCTAGGCCCTTTAAGTGGACAGAGATGGGAAACACGGTTCAATTTCTTTTTTCCCCTCTTTTCATTCCTCCCTCACTCCCTCCTTCCCTCCTTTCTCCCCCTTCTTCCTTCCTGCCTCCCCCTTCCCTCAACTCCCTACTCCTTCTCTTCCTCCTCTGCTCCCTTCCATCAGTTCTAACTCAATACCACAGGGTTTTTTCTTTTCCTGTTTCATCTGTGTATCTCCTTTCTCCCAAAGTGAGAATCCTCCATCTTAGCAATAGATATCAATATATTTATTCATTTACTCTATCTTGCAATACACATAAAAAAGTTTTAGAATAAACTATACCGAAGTCTCCAATAACAAAATTATTATGTAAAAATTTCAATTTTTCTACAATACTTCTCTTCTTACACTAACTTTCATTAAGAGTATACAGCCAACTAGAGTCCCCAGCTGGTTACAAGCCCAGTCCTGCAGTTTCCCGCTTCTCTCCTTTCAGTATCATAGATGCGCTGTGTTCTTCATTAAGGACTTCCTGTCGGGTGGAGCAGCTGTGGCCATCTCCCAGCCGGTGGTATCCCCCACGGAGCGGGAGGAGCTGTGGCTGCAGTTGCACCCTGTCAGCAAGTCCCGGCAGATAAGCAAATGCCAGGGCATTGTAGGCTACCTGGGTCCCATCCGCAGGGAGCAGGGAGCCCTGTCCTTCTGGCTGGTAATACATCCTTCCCCGCTCGGGCTCTCAACTTTGTCTCTGAAGATAAATACAAGCACATTGTCCTGGGAGCTGTGGACACGAGAACCCAATTCTGGAGCTACTTGCAGGGAATCGGCATCAGGTGGTGCCACTGGGCTCCCCCCTCCTCCCTTTGTGTTTTGCGTACCTTGGTTTTGCCCGTACTGGTCTAGCAGCTGATGTGGGCAAAGCTGGAGTGAGAGGGAAGTCAGAGTCTCTGGTGACTGCCTGTTTCAGATCTCCAAATCCAGTGAGATTAAGGGTTGTACAGAGCTTCAGGGTGACTGTAGGGTACTGTCACCCACCGAGCTGCCTGCTTCGGCACCTGTGGCACTGCAAAGGAAATGCTTCAGATCTCCAGAATGCACACGTCTTCCTCAGCTGGTCACTGCACAGTCCTGCCCTGGCGATGGCAGGGGTGACTTCATCTCTGTTTCACAAGGTTCCTTGCAGCCTGATGATGCAGTCAGCAGGGAGGAACTAATGTCATGTTCACAGAGTGCTGGGCTGCTGGAGGAAGATTGCTCCTGACTAAGGAGGCAAAGCTTTTACAAGGATGCGTCGTCTAGTATTCTCAGAGGCATGGGTGGTGCTTTTGTACTTGTCTTGTACGATGAAATCAAGAAGTTCCTATACATTATTTCCTAGTCCCCCACCCCCGTGAGCAGGCCTGCCGTATTATGTAGCATACTAGTGGCCTGGTGCACGAAATTTGTGCACATTAAAAGGGAATTTATTAGAGGAAATATTTTAATATTGCTATTTGCCCTTTCTCTATAATAGAAGTGTGAGAGATGAAAGGAAATTAGTAAAATGTATATGAAAATAATATATAAATTTATTAATAAATAAACAATAACAAAAGGATACAACAGAGGCATGATATAAAAACAACAAAAACATGATATGAAAACAACAAAAACATGATATAAAACAACAAAAACATGATGTAAAAACAACAGTGATGCAAACAACGACTGATAAAGTGATTAAACTTATTCTGATATCTCCCTGTACACCACATTAAGAGTAGAAACACTTTCAGAGTGCTTGACTAATTTCCCTTGTGATGAAGTATTTAGAACTTTAACTTTAACATCACATGCTCTTTGAACTCAAGAGAAAGCAACATGTAACTGACCATGTGTGAAAACGGGTTTAAGTAGGAATATTCCTACTCTGTCTAGAGTTTGTCCTTGTGATTTATTTATTTATTTTTATTATTTATTTATTTATTTTTTAAATATATTTTATTGGTTTTTTACAGAGAGGAAGGGAAAGGGATAGAGAGCCAGAAACATCGATGAGAGAGAAACATCGACCAGCTGCCTCCTGCACATCCCCCACCAGGGATATGCCCACAACCAAGGCACATGCCCCTGACCGGAATCGAACCTGGGACCCTTCAGTCCGCAGGCCGACGCTCTATCCACTGAGCCAAACCGGCTTTGGCCCTTGTGATTTATTAACAGTCATCGCAAATGCTGGCATCACGGGAAACTGTCGTCGAATCAATTTAAATGGGAGCCCAGTGTCAGATGGGGACAAATCATTCTTGGAATAAGAACAACCTCTCCCTCTGCAGATCCTGTTAATACTTCAGCTTCGATAATGTTAGGTCATAATCTTTTGATAATAAATAGGTACCATTACAAAGACCCCATTTACTATTAAGATTTCTCAATAGCATGATGATTGCACCCACTTTCAATTTTAATTTATGACACGTCATTCCCGAAGAAGTAATACTATTAAGAAATTCGATGGCAAAATTTTCCTTTTCAGCATCATCTGTTGAATCAATGGAATCATCACTCAAATATATGTGAAAATCTCCATCAAGTATATCTGAAATTTCTTCATTTAATTTTTTAATGTGCCCATTTTTTGGACAAAGAATTGCATATATATATATATATATATATATATATATATATATATATATATATTTGATTTTTCACAGAGAGGAAGGGAGAGGGATAGAGAGTTAGTGAGAGAGGAACATTGATCAGCTGCCTCCTGCACACCTCCTACTGGGGATGTGCCCGCAACCAAGGTACATGCCCTTGGCTGGAATCGAACCTGGGATCTTTCAGTCTGCAGGCCGACGCTCTATCCACTGAGCCAAACCAGTTAGGGCTAGATATATTTTTAATATTATCTATAGATATACTATTTCCAAAGGCAGCTTCAATAATAGATCCATTACAAATCATTTCATAGGGGAGTTCAATAATATCCATTCCTAAATGAAAACTGCTATCAAGTTTGCCATCTCCAAGTTTTACTAACCATTCACTATAAGCAGAATCCTCTGATCTCATATTTGTTGTAAGAGACAACTTTCTGAAACATCCCCAAACATTACAGTACTATAAACTTGTTTGTACTATGGCCGATCACATAGCATGTGGTACAATACTGAGACATTGTCGAAAATCCCCTCCAAGAAGGAGAACTTTCCCACCAAATACCACATTCAAATTCATAATTTCTCTTAGTAATCTGTCTATGGCGTTTATAGCATGACTGGATGCCATGATGCATTCATCAATAATGAGAAGTTGGGCCTTTTTTAATAGTTTTAGCAACTTCACTGTTTATATCGAGTCTAGAAATTGAAGTTTCCTTTAATGGAATTGGTAATTTATATTGGGAATGAAAGGTTCTTCCACCAAGAAGTAAATTTGCAGCAATTCCTGTAGACATTGTGGGTAAAACAGTACCACCACGACTTCTAATATAATGTATTAAAACTTTATACAGATATGCAGGTGAATAGGATTCCTAGCTGGCAGGCCCCGGACAGCAAGCTGGGCACCTGTCAATTCCGTGAGGAATGGGGCTCCCTCCTCCCTCCTGTCAGCGTCCGGGGTGCAGGTGAATGGGGTTCCTGGCTGGCAGGCCACTGACAGCAAGCTATCCAACAGCGGATTTTGTGAGGAATGGGGCTCCCTCCTCCCTAATGTCAGGGTCTGGTTTGAAGGCCGGCTACGCTCCCTGTTGGGCCAGACCCAGAGTTCCACCACGCAGTGGCCTTCGCCTCAGCAACCCAGGACTGACTGCTGCTGGTGCTCCTGGCGCTCCGGGCGCTCCGAGGGTGGGCTCTTCCCTCAGGCCTGGAGGGAAGCAGCTCTGGGAGGGCGCAGCCGTTGCCAAGACTACCCCTGCAGGACTCACTTCCTTCCGGTTGGTGGAGCCTCGGATGTGACGCGTTACACCCAGGGTTTTTATATAAATAGATCTTGAGCATTCTTGGCAGTCTGTGCGCTATCAGTGGCAACTATTTACTGATTCCAAGTGGGAAGCAATAATATTGATCTGACCAGTTTTCTCTTAAATCCATTTCCATGATGATGATGGGACTCAATTATATTTTTTATTTCAGTCACTCCTGGTAAACAACAAATTTGAAGAAATAATAAATATCTGAAAAATAAAAATATACAATCAGAATGTTGTATTAAAATTTTCTTGAATTAAATGTGTGCTTTTTTCTGTGTGGTTATGTAATAATTAGATATAAAGATATAATTCTTTTAATTTTTTTAAAATATATTTTTATTGATTTCAGAGAGGAAGGGAGAGATAGAAACATCAATGATGAGAGAGAATTATTGATTGGCTGCCTCCTGAAAGCCCCCTACTGGGGATCAAGCCCACAACCTGGGCATGTGCCCTTGACCGGAATTGAACCCGGGACCCTTCAGTCCGCAGGCCGATGCTCTATCCATTGAGCGAAACTGGCTAGGGCGATTTGTTGAATTTTTAGATACTATTTTATCTCCTTCTTTGTTGTCTTTCTTCTTCCTTTGTCCTCTTTTAATTTGGTTGATATGAAAATGCTGCAGTAATCACAGGAGCTTCCTTTGCTGCTTTGCTCCTTTTAGATCAGGTGACAGTAGCGTTCTCTTGAAACACTTGTGCTCATGAAATTGGCAGCCCAATCTAAAATGTTGAATAGTTAATTTAATTGACTCTTGTAATTTTCCATTTAAATAAATTAAATTTCTCTAGATTCTTTTTTAAAAAAGCACTGAGTGTAAATACAGAGTTTGCTTTCCAAAAATACATGCTATTAAGATGAAACAAGAAAAAGAATAATTATGGTGTGATTGATTACTAGGCTTTCTGTGCAACTCCTCTCAGGAAAAATACTCTCTTCAATGGGTGTGCAGTATGAAAAAGGAAAGTACAGCCGAAGATTAAAGCAGAACCCATTCCCTTGACATTCAGGATGCAATTCATTTAATCTTAACAGGATTTCGAAGGTCTTCTCTTTTTCTTGAACTACTTGTTCATTAGAACAAAGGTGCTGTGGCAGTTTTTGCATTATGTTAGTCAAGGAAATCACAACTCTTGACTTCAAGGACTTAAATTGCCACTTTATTGTCTGATGGGCTGTTTGAAGATAAAGATAAAATACTAATATACATTACTAACATAATTATTTTCTTTAAAATTTTTTCTCTTGTTTCCTCAGATTGGAGCTTATTTTAGCAGCATATTAGCTGAGAAACTAAAGCTGAACACTTTCCAGGACACCGGAAAGAAGAAACCACAAGTTAATGCTAAAGATAATTATTGGCTGGTTACCCCTCGATCGCAGAGTGCAATTCATAGTTGGTTCTCTGAATTAGCAGGAAATAAGCCACTTGCTATTTTGGCAAAAAAGGTATAAGTTTTTCTTACATTGTTTTAATTATGGTCTTATAGAAATGAAGATGTTTGAGATAATGTTCAAGTATATACAGTGGAACCTCGGTTCTCGGTCTTAATTTGTTCCAGAAGGCTATTTCAGAAGTAATTTGTTTGAAAATGGAATCATTTTTTTCCCCATTAGAAATAATGTAAATGGAATCAATCCATTCCAGACCCCCAAATGATTCCCCGTTTTACCCTTTCTTGTAAACAATGCATGTCTAATGCAGCATCTTTGCTTGTTCATATATCACTGCCTCCGAACTGGCTAAACTGCTTTGCCTTTATCCAAATCAACAACAGGTTTTCTACCTCTTCAGTTGCCTGTGATCATTGTTTCTTTCATACCCTTAGCAACATTAGCATTCTTGATGGCCTCTTTTTGTTTTAAAATTGTGTTAATGATTGATTTCACTAGCAAACAGAGCATTCTCATCTCCCCTGAAACCCTTTAGTTTTAAGGGTGCCCATCTTCGCTCCTGATGGTAAGATTTCTTTGTCTGGCTTGGTGCAGACCTCAGAGGAGAGCTCCTTTGTTCGTTCCTAAAGCAGCTCTTTGAAAAGAGTACCCACAGCTCCCACTGCCTTTATTTTGCCTGAGAGTCATAGCTTTGTGTTGCCTTCCATGGATTTCAGTGGTTAAAGGCAACTAAATCCTTGAAAAGCACAACAGTCAGCATAACCACCTCTTGCTACTCAGGTAGTGCCTGTCTCAACACAGCCTGAATCATGTGGCATTTCTTTTCCAGTGGTGATCATGTGCTATGGGTGGGGGTGGAGGGGGTGGGGGGGGGAGAGACCTCGGTTCTTGTCTTCTTGAAAGAAAAATTTCAATCAAGACACAAAGTGTAGAAAAGCAAGCAAGAATTTATTGACTGTAGCAAAACCACACTTAGGACAGTGAAACAAGGGAGGGCTTAGAAGAAGGAACAGGAGAGCCTAGGCTGGGCTGACTTAGATCACTGGGAAGTCAGAGAAAAGGGGGCCTTGGAGACAGGTTCAGGGGGTTAACCCAGGACTAGCTGCCATTGCCCATTGCTCCCCTGGTTGCAAGTCTCATGGGGTCCCTTAGAGCAGTGATCGTCAACCTTTCAGACCTCATGGACCACCAGTGGTCCACAGACCACTGGTTGGCGACCCACTGACCGACCGACCGTTGCCTTAGAGGTTAGGGCAGCCGTGGGCAAACTACGGCCCGCGGGCCAGATCCGGCCCGTTTGAAATGAATAAAACTAAAAAAAAAAAAAGACCGTACCCTTTTATGTAATGATGTTTACTTTGAATTTATATTAGTTCACACAAACACTCCATCCCTGCTTTTGTTCCGGCCCTCCGGTCCAGTTTAAGAACCCATTGTGGCCCTCGAGTCAAAAAGTTTGCCCACCCCTGGGTTAGGGGATACATAGGGGGAAGTAGGAGGGGCCAGGGAGGGGAAGTATAGAGGGGGAAGGGAATGGCACCGGCATGCTCCCTGGAGAGAGAGGGCGCTGGGACCTTCATTTTTAGGGGTTTTTAAGGCTGGGCATTTAAGGGGGGTCTTTGAGAGGATCAATAGATTATTCATCAGCCTTATGCTGATGTACAAAATGAGATATATTCTCTCTGTCCTTGTGTGTGGCTGGCAAACTGCACTAATTGGATTTCTGTTATTTGTCTCCCAGAGTAGGGTGATTTAAGCTACTTACTCTCTGGTTGGGGAGGAGAAGTGCAAACCATTTACTCTTAAGTGTCCTTGGTTTAGGGAAGATAGGATTTAATTAGGTGGCCACAAACTACTGTTTAACTGTCTGTCTCAGTTTCCCTATTCCGCTTGTCCTGGAATTTTCCTAGCTTCTTACTATTCTATAACACATGTACCACTTGGGCCCACTGTGGCCTATGCAAGGTATCTGGAGGCCAGACAAGTGAAAGGACATCCTTCCATAGTCGATAGTCATTGGCTTTCTAACAATAGTCCATACCCTCCATGTCAGATAGTATCTCCAACTCCTACGTGGCCAGACTGACATCTTTCTTTCTAGGTTTTCCTTTTTAAAACTTTGGAATACATTTTGTGGATGTATCCTGGAAGGAAGTACTGGTGAGGAATTGAGGCCCTTGCTTTAGGGGTGCAGTGGTCTCATCTTTTAGATGGGAGATGGATTAGGGTGCAGTGTAGTAGCCATTGTTCTTCTCTCTTTATTAGGAGCTTCCTCTGGCCAAGTCAGGTGTTCCTCAGGTAAGTCCTGGCATTAATTCTTTGCAAGGTTAAAAATATTTTCTTGACAGGAAACCAAGATGGCGGCATAGGTAAACACTGGAAATTGCTGCCTCGCACAACTACTTCAAAAATACAACTAAAAGACAAAACGGACATCATCCAGAACCACAGGAAGGCTGGCTGAGTGGAAATTCTACAACTGGAAGGAAAGAGAAAAGCACACTGAGACTCAGAGGAGGTGCGGAAGTAAAGTGCAGAGGTACGGAGGCGCATGTGGAAAGGGCTGGCAACTGAGGCCACGGTTGTCTTTTTCAATCTGGAGGGAGTCTCAAGCTCCCAACTGCTCTGAACTCCAGTTCCGGGCGAGTCTCTGGGGACCCAGACTCATACAGGGAGAAACTGGACTATCTGGCATCGGTCGAAACTCGAGGGCGGCTTTCTCTCAGAGGTGCTTGCAGTGATTACTGGGACACTGAGACCCAGGGGCCTTGTAGGGTAGGACTGAGGATCAGTCATAGCTGATTGCTCCGCCCTGTTGATTCCCTGAGACCCCGCCCCACTCAAGCTGTGCGCAGAGACTTTTGCATATGAAAGGCCTGGCCCTTTGCAATCTGAAAATTACCTAACAAACTACAACTGGGTCAGAGAGACCCAGAACTTCCAAAAGAAGGCCCAAGGCCCCACAGCAGCTTGCATTGCTTCACAGCTGGGCCTCATCTGGGCACCTCCAAACCCCAACAAAGAAGAGGAATCTGCAGATCTCTCCATAGCTCCTGCTGGGTAGCCTCAGGCAGAGGCTAAATTAGCACCTCCTTAGATATCCAAGAGCAGTGTACCCAGTGGTCAGAATGGGACCATCCAGATTAGAACTTCTCAGATCCATGAGGGACACACTCAGGGGGTAGGCTCAGTGAACACCAAAGCCCCACTGAAGCAAGTCCTGCCCCAGAAGGGTGTCTCCAGCACAGAAGTTCTCCCACTGCAGACACAGCTGACTCTCACAGCCAATTGGCCTGGAGGTCAATTCCTCCCAGTGATACCTACAACAATCAAGGCTTAACTACAACAAGACTGTGCACAAAGCCCACAAAGGGGTGCACCAAGAGTGTCCACCTCAGGAAATTGTGGAAGCTGAGCCACTGGGCCCTATAGGACACCTAGCACAGAAAGACATTCTATCAGCAACAGGGAAGCATAAAAAATGTGGAGACAAAGAAACAGGTCACAAATGACAGAAATGGAGGAAAGCAAACTACTGGATATAGAGTTCAAAACCACACTTGTAAGGTTTTTCAAGAATTTTCTACAAACCGCCAATAAATTTAGTGAGACCCTCAAGAAATCTAGTGAGACCCTTGAGGTTATGAAAAAGGACCAACTAGAAATTAAGCATACACTGACTGAAATAAAGGATATTATACAGAGTTCCAACAGCAGACTAGAAGATCGCAAGAATCAAGTCAAAGATTTGAAATACGAAGAAGCAAAAAACACCCAACCGGAAAAGCAAAAAGAAAAAAGAATCCAAAAATATGAAGATAGTGTATGGAGCCTCTGGGACAACTTCAAGTGTACCAACATCTGAATTATGGGGGTGCCAGAAGAAGAGAGAGAGCAAGATATTGAAAACCTATTAGAAGAATTCATGACAGAAAACTTCCCCTACCTGTTGAAAGAAATAGACTTACAAGTCCAGGAAGCGCAGAGAACCCCAAACAAAAGGAATCCAAAGAGGACCACACCAAGACACATCATAATTAAAATGCCAAGAGCAAAAGACAAAGAGAGAATCTTAAAAGCAGCAAGAGAATGACAGTTAGTTACCTACAAGGGAGTACCCATAGGACTGTCAGCTGATTTCTCAACAGAAACTATGCAGGCCCGAAGGGAGTGGCAAGAAATATTCAAAGTGATGAATACCAAGAACCTACAACCAAGATTACTTTACCCAGCAAAGCTATCATTCAGAATTGAAGGTCAGATAAAGAGCATCACTGATAAGAAAAAGCTAAAGGAGTTCATCACCACCAAACCAGTATTATATGAAATGCTGAAAGGTATCCTTTAAGAAGAGGAAGAAGAAGGAAAGGTAAAGATACAAATTATGAACAACAAATACACATCTATCAACAAGTGAATCTAAAAATCAAGTGAATAAATAATCTGATGAACAGAATAAACTGGTGAATATAATAGAATCAGGGGCATAGAAAGGGAATGGACGGACAATTCTCAGGGGGAAAGGGGTGTGGGGGGTGCGGGAAGAGACTGGACAAAAATGGTACACCTATGGATGAGAACAGTGGGGGGGGGGTAAGGGCAGAGAGTGGGGTGGGAACCGGGTGGAGGGGAGCTATGGGGGGAAAAAAGAGGAACAACTGTAATAATCTGAACAGTAAAGATTTAATTTAAAAAAATATTTTATTTTTCTTCTTTTTTTGTTTTTGTTTTTTTGTTAATCCTCACCTGAGGATATTTTTCCATTGATTCTTAGAGAGAGTGGAAAGGACGGGGAGAGACAGAGAGAAACATGGATGTGAGAGAGACACATTGATTGGTTGCCTCCCGCATGTGCCCCAACCAGGGCCGGGGATCAAGCTGCACCCGGTATGTGCTCTTGATTGGAATCAAGCCCAGGACCTTTCAGTCCGTGGGCTGACACTCTATCCACTGAACCAAACTGGCTAGGGCAAAGATGTTTTCTTTACAAAACCATTGAAAGTATTTTGAAGTATTCATTTCTTGGGCTTTTCAAAAGTTTGTCCCCCTCCCTTCTCCAGCATATAAGCTTCTTGAGACAGTGAAATCTCTTTCTGAGTTGGGTGAAAGAATGCATTCTCCACATGTTCTTCATATTAGAAAGTTTAAACACTTCTTTAATTTCTGGTATTTATCTGTGAGATGGCTTAATGCAGAAGATCTTCATTTTCCTGCTAAGATCATGAATCATCTTCCAGCTCTGATAGAGAGTTCAGAATAGTTCTATATGGGATGGATCAGGTTTCTGGGCCTGGGTTCTGTTACTATAAAGCTCCACAGCTCGCAAGTATGTAGCCATGGAGAGGGAAACAATGGCCTGCGAAGGGCCTTTTAACTCAGGCTCAAGGATGGATTTGGAGAAGGAGACTTTTGGCCCCTAGGGATACCCTTCTGGCTCTCGCACAGTTCACTATTTCTGATCAGCTATTCACTTCAGGTGTCTGCGGTCTATGGGTTTCCTCTGGCCTATACCACTGTTTAGTGAGCCGCTGATGCTGATGGTAGCATTTATCCAAGGGGAAAGGTGATGCCAGGATGGAAAACCATCACATGCTAGGTGTCTTAGTTTTCTTTTGGTACTTACATGCAGGTCTGGCTTGATTCAGACACCAAGCAGCTGCAGGGGATTGCCTAGGTTCAGCTACAAGTTCAAGTCAGACGGTTTCTTTGTTCAAAATAGAATCCATCACTGTAAGGAAGTTCACTTGGGGTAAATATATTTTCCTTCCTGAGTTCGCCCAAGCTGTATATTGACAAATCCATCAATGTGTGTCTTTTCCTTAATTAACTTTCTTCACGTATATTCTTCTACATCCTAAAGCCCTTGATTTGAGTCAACCATTTCTTAGGGCTCTGACATAGGAGCAATGAGTGAAGCTAGAGGTTTGCCTTCTGCTGTTATTCTAAGACCTGTGGCTCTGTTTTGTTTGCTATTTCATCTAAACATTTCACTTGTTCAAAAACTTTTTGTTTCCTCCTGTCAATTTCTATTCAAAAGAAATACTTTAGGCATCTATAAAAGATGCTATCATTTCTTTGGAGATGCTAACTTTACTTTTTGCATTTGCCTATTTTTTTAGGTCATGGTATTATAATCTTTGGTATGTTTGATTAAGAGGCAGCCAGACCCCCAAACTGTGTTCTGAGTGAGAAGCAGCCACTCAGATCTTGAACTAAATAAATGATAATAAACCTGAGCCTTATGCTCCCTGAAAGATGTGCCTTGTAAGTTACATTTTCAAGAGATTATTTTTTTAAATTAATGCTCACCTGAAATTATTTTTTCCATTGATTTTTAGGGAGAGTGGAAGGGAGGGAGGAGGAAAGAAAGAGAGAGAGAGAGAAACATCAATGTGTCTCTTCGATTGGTTGCTTCCGTACATGTCCTGACTCAGGCCAGAGAACACACCTGCAACAAAGATACATGCTCTTGACCGGGAATTGAACCCGAGACCCTCAGGTGTGCAGGCCAGTGCTGTATCACTGGGCATACTGGCCAGGACTCCAGACATTATTTTGTTAAAATGTATTGCTGTGGTCTGCAGAAAGGAGGCCTTACAGCTGTGGCCTGTACTCTTCAGCTCCCTTTCAGTCAGCTTTGGACGTGTAGTGCCTCGCAGGGGTATGTTCTCAAGTCAGCACCCAAGGCAGGAACTGCACACGACCACAAGTCTGTTAAAGGGCCCATAAGAGACAGTATGTGGACACACTGCTTCTCAGTGCAGTCAGCTTTCCCTCAGTGTTGGAGCAGCTTGATGTTTCTTTGGTAAGACCCAGGTGATTTCAAGTGAAGTCAGATGACATTGCTTTGTTTTATAAAAAATACTTATCTTTTATTTCTGGGATCACACTTTGTACCAAATATATGGATAATCAAATTTATAACATATGTATGATATAAAAATCCACTGACTAAACAAGGATTTGGTTAACTAAGAGAAAAATGCTATGCTATATGAACCAGTTAGCTGGTTTGAAGCCTTGATTTCCAGCACAAAATCAAACAAGAGTGTGGGGCAGAGAGACTGAGGCTCAGTGTCCATGGTGTGGTATTTAGGATCCTCTTAGGAGAGGTCACGTTCATGGCTTGAAAACAATTTGGCTGGCATGGAGAAATCTTTGGAATTGGCAACAAAAACAAAACTTGTTATAATTTTGATACATGTAATTCTTTTGCTTTACTTTTCCAACCACTCAGTGAGATGGACCTGGTTGGTATTATCGCATTCATAAATGAAGAGCCTGGCAGGGATGGGTTTAGCCAAACAGGCTGGTGCCACGAATGGAACAGTGAGGCCCTCGTCCCTCCTGTGAGAAGGGGGGTGGGGGAGCTGCCTGCCTCTCCCTGTCACTGCTTTGGTCCTGCTGTGTCACAGCTGGTAAACCTTTGTCCACTCTTACTCTAGTTTCAGAAATGTATATAGATAAGCGAGGTTGTCCTAGGATATTTATGAGGAATTCTAAGAGTGGATTAACTCCTTCAAATCATGTGGCGGTACATGGGGATACTAATTTGCTAAATAGTACCTTTGTGGTCTAAAGGAAATAATTAACTGCCTCAAGTGCCTACTTTCCATCAGCGAATTAATTACCCACCTATTTCTAGCTCAGTGTTTATTAGGCAAATTCACTGTTCCATCATTTTAGCCTCTATTTTAAATTTTGGGCTAAAGGCACTTTTAAAAGCTTTGTGGAAATTGTTAATTCTTATGAAATGGTACAGTTGAAAAACTTTATACAAAAAAGTGTTCTTGAAAGAAATGTAGAGTGGGGACAGTTTCTCACTTGACCTGTCTGTTTCAATTTTGGGATAAACTCAGAGGACTGTCATGAAATTATTATTTTTTTCTATTTTGTTGACAAGATGAGTAGCTTTCAGCATCTGACAATTTGCAGGTAATTTATTTTTATAAGGAAGAAAGCACAGCTGATAAAATTGTGTTGCCAATGTGCTAAACATAGTTTTGATTATATTTCCTTAGTGAAAATTTGCTTAAAATCCATTAAGGATATACGTTTTAAAGAAGGATATACTTTCTTATAACCAGAAGGAACTTATAGTCTCTTTCTTTTGCTAATGGTGAACATAATATGTGATTATTATAAATATGTTATTTCTTTTCAGGTTCCCATCCTTAGTAAAAAAGAAGATGTTTTTGCATATTTAGCTAAATATTCAGTGCCAATGGTTCGAGCAATGTGGCTTATCAAGATGACTTGTGCCTATTATTCTGCTATTTCTGAAGCTAAAATTAAGAAACGCCAGGCTCCTGATCCCAATTTGGGTGAGTGAGAGAGTATGATATGCTGCATGTTTCATTACTGATTCTACACGCAGTTGCTGCTTGCGCTCTCTGTACACAGTGCTGCAAGGTGAGTACTGAGCAGGTTCATGGTGAGGCTAAAAGTCACTCATGGTGCGGGTGGAGAAGCTGGTCGTTGCCCACACAGTCCCAGGATCTTGATTCCATCAGCAGGTTCTAGGGATATTGCTTCAGATATGTCCTGCATCCGTACACTTCACCACCCTCTTCATGACTTTATAATAATTTCTTACTGCAATTAGGATGAACGCCATATTCGTTGCCATGGCATCGAAGCCATCTATGATTTAACCTCCCTTCCCAAGATGTCCCGGCCAGACTGCCGTCCCTCTGTCCTCACTCCTGCCGTGCTCCATCCTTTCTCAGGGCTTCTGCATTTTCTCCTCCCGGTACTCGGGTTGCTCTTTAGGGTATTTGCATCCCTCCTCCTCTTCACTGAGGCTTTGGCTCAAATGTCATTTCCTCAGCAGGATTTCTCTGGACACCTGGCTAAATAGCATTTCCTCTCTCTCCCCTTCCTCCCAGTTACAGTCTCAAGTGTTCTTACTTTATCCATAGCACGCTTCACTGTCTGAAATTTTCTTTAAAAGTTTTGCGCCTGTCACCCTCCCCTCACTCCCCCACCTCCCACGCACGCACACAGCACACATACTGGCTCATGACAGGTGTTTACTGAATGAACTGAAGGTAGGACATTTCTAGTGAGAGTCTTCACTCTTCGGTGACTAGACAGTGACTCCTTGAGGTGATGCTGAAGCGAGCTTTCTAACAGGCTTGATACTACACTAGAAATGTGCACAGGGAATTGTACATCATGATGTCCATTTCAAAATTAAGTATTCAAATAATTCTTTATGAAATTAAAACATGTTGTTTATGATGGTGTAAAGGAGACCCAGCTGTGAAGCTCTGAGGGGCAGGGGCAGAAAGCACCCGCCCTCAGATGCCAGGCAGGTGGGCTGTGAAGTGGTTGTAAAAGCATAAAAACATACATCCCAAACAAACAAAAAATGCATTTATGGTTGTCCTTTTGAGTTCAGTATCTTGTGTGTTAAAACAAATAAGCAAAACTAAACTGCACTTAAAACATCACTGTGTGTGTGCATGTGTGTGCATGTGCACGTGTGTGTGTGTGTGTCCAGGGGAAAAGAGCTGGGAAGAAATTACCCACAATTAATGTACTTGTCTTTGAGTGTTGTCTCAACCTTATATTACTTCTGCACTTCTGACTTGAATATTTTTCATTAGCTTATTATTTTATTGAGGGAAACAAAAGAAATGCTGCCTTTTTATTACTAAAGTAATCTATATAATAAAAACCTAAGTGACTGTTATGGCAGAACGACCAGAACGACCAGTTGCTATGATGTGCACTGACCACCAGGGGGCAGATGCTCAACGCAGGAGCTGTTCCCTGGTGGTCAGTGTGCTCCCACAGGGGAAGTGCTGCTCAGCCAGAAGCTGGGCTCATGGCTGGCTCCGTGGCAGCGCTAAGGAGCAGTGAGCCAAGCGGTAAGGAGCAGCGTGCAGGTGGGCTGTAAGGAGTAAGGGGTCCCAGACTGTGAGAGGGATGTCCTATTGCTGACTCCTTGTGGGAGCGGGCCTAAACCAACAGGTGGACATCCCTGAGAGGGGGTCCTGGACTGCGAGAGGGTGCAGGCTGGGCTGAGGGCTCCCCCCCCCCCCCATGCACAAATTTCGTGCAGCAGGCCTCTAGTACATGCTCATAATGGTATTTTCAAATGGTGTTGACGTAGATACAGTGTTCAAGTTTCTCTCTCCCTTCTCTGTGTTTTCCTTCTTGAATTTTCCTTCATTCATTGTGTGTATGTACACACACGTCACACAAACACATAGGCAGTTCTTCTTTATATATCTGCATCTCCATATCTATTGCACTTATTAATGCTTCTCCCCAGAGCCTGCACATCTGGTGACTCACTGCTCACCTCTGCTTTGATGACTAACAGACATCTTAAACCTAATGTGTATCAAATCCAACTCTTGACTTCTTGCCATCAGCACTCTTGCTCCTTCCTCAGGCTTTTCTTCCTCAGCCAATGTACATGTGTCCCTGGGTGGATGAAGGTAAGAGCCATATTGTCATCCTGGGCTTTTATCTTTCAAAACACTGCATTCAGTCCCCTCAGCAATCCTGTCAGCTTTTCTTTCAAAATAGAATCGGAATCTGACAACGTCGTCCTCAGCCCCTGCGGCTTCTGCTCTGGCCCCAACCCCACACCCCCTGTGCCTGTGCCATTGCGCGGCTTCCAGCTGATCTTGTGTTTGTTCTTCTCTAATGACAGCTTTCTGCTTTGTAGCTAAGACATCAATGATTCCATACTTGGAATCCTCTCATGGGTCCTTCTCGCACTCAGATGTCTATGTCAGCCGACACCAGCGGTCCACACGTGACTATCACCTCAGGCTGTGACCCGTGGGTACCTCTCTCCTCCCACCTCCAAGGTGTCCACCTGCCTGCTCCCCCACTGCTGTCAGCTCACATGGCACTCGCATAGAGAAGCCTTCTCAGACCTCACTATCTCCTGTCACTTCATTGTCTTGGTTTCTTTTTGTCATAGCTGCTAATACCACCTCATGTTATATACTAATCTGCAGCTATGATGTTTCTCCATGAGAAATGTCAGATTGGTTGAGTGTTGGATCTCCTAGGATGGTGTCTGGCATACAGAAGGTGCTCAGTAATTTTTAAGATAGTAAATGAATACTTAGACCTGAAGCATTTATGTGTCTGTGTATATCTTTATTTTTCCATTTGCCCCAATTCATAATCCTGGAAACTTCCAGCATCACCAGCTATAATGGAGAGCCTAATCCTCTACCCCTTAGATTCTCTTCATATTTTTTTGTAACTTGTTCCTGCCAGTGTTTTCCTTAATGCTTAATTTAATCTGATTTTAACTGTCACAAAAAGGCAAAAAAAAGATGATCATGCAGAAATGATTCTGCCAAATGAAACATAAAACAAGTTTAGAACAAATAAAAGTTTGATAGATCCTCATCATTTGTGAAGAACATGTAGTTGGGGTTTTTAGGAATCTCTCTCTATATAAAAGTCTAAGCGACTGAACTACCAGTTGACCAGTTGCTATGACACGCACTGACCACCATGGGGAAGACGCTCAATGCAGGAGCTGCCCCTTGGTGGTCAGTGCGCTCCCATAGCCAACCTCCCTTGGTCCCTCCCCCAGGCTGCTGGCCAGGCTGAGTGACCCCACCCGTGCATGAATTTGTGCACCAGGCCTCTAGTCTCAGATAAGAGTGTATCACCAGGACCATATGATTTCCTCTACCAAATAAGAGGAGGGAAGCCTGGTTCCAATTTCTTGTTAAGAGCATCATGGAATTTTTGTTATATTCATTACATTTACCATTCTTCATTTTTAAATGATTTTTTTTAATCCTCACCCGAGGATATTTTTCCATTGATTTTAGAAAGAGTGGAAGAGAGAGAGATAGACAGAGAGAAACATCGATGTGAGAGAAACACATCGATTGGTTGCCTCCTATACATGCCCTGACCAGGGCTCGGGCTGGGGAGGAGCCTGCAACCAAGGAAGTGCCCTTCACCGGAATCTAACCCAGAACCCTTCGGTCTGCAGGCCGATGCTCTATCCACTAAACCAAATCGGCTAGGCAGTCCTCTCAACCTTGACCCACAATCTGTGTTCCCTTTAATTGTCATGCCTTTTAAAATCTGGAGCAGTTCTTCCACCTTTCTTTTTCTTGACCTTGAGGTTTTTGAGGAGGACAGGCCAGTTATTTTGTAGACTGTACCTGGATTTGCACTTGTCCAGCTCCTTGAGATTAGATCAGGCGATCACTTTTGGTGGATGCCAGGAAGCGGTGTTGTTGCAGTTCATCATATCGCATTGTCTCCATACTGTTGGGATACTTTGATCATTTGGGTAAAGTGGTGCCTACCAGTTTTGTCCGATGCAAAGTTACTATTTTATGCTTTGTAATTAATAAGTAATTTAATTCTGTAAATGTCCAATTTATCTCTATTCTGACATGAGCTTTTAAAGTGCAAATGTAACATACTATCTATACTATATGAAAAGAGCATGTTTCAAACATCTCATATTGGTTTAATGTCAGCCTGCTACACCTGGTAACCTCTTACTTTCTGCTTTGTCTTCAGCGCCTTCCTTAGCTTCGTGAAGCAGATTATACAGTACATGTGAAAGCATTTGGCTGTGGAGGCAGAGCCATAAAGTAGCAGATTTCACAGTCCATGCAGGCCATACAGCCAGCAAGTACACATATATGTGTTGAACTGGATTAAGTTGCACATATTTCAGAAGTTTAACTTACAGTAATAGGTTCTGTGTTCTCGCTTTGATAAAGAAAAGAATCATTCAGCACATTTGGGGTGAGATTCACTCTAAGGTGTCACCCTTTTCTGGGGTTGGTTTTATGACTGCTTTGTCTTGATGGTTGTTCTTTGTAAAGTTTTTTTAATAGACATGGCCTTCATTGCTTTGTAATAGAAACATATGTTTTATTTTCAGTTCCCACGTTCAGAGTTAGAACAGTGCTATGAAATGGCACTGCTGCTTGGTTTTATTAAAGAGAGTTTCCCTGAAGTTAGGTGGACTCACAGAAACAAAGGGGCAGGCCCTGGTGTGTAAATTCTTTAAACACAGCCACACAGAAATCTTCACTACCATTCTGAGAGTTACAGACCTCAAATGTAGATTAAATGGGTGCTGCCCTGGGAGCTCTCAGCCAGCACAGACACACCCGGTAGTGTGGACCCAAAAGTGAGAGGAGAGGGGGCTGGGCTTACTGGTGAGGTTTTATATGTAAATTCAAGGAGGGTAAAGGAATATTTGACTTGGATATATTCTAACTTCAGGGCAGCAATTCTAAAATAGAGATGAATTAGGGAAGCTTGGAGGAAGAGGTTGTAATATTTTGTCCTTATGAATCCTAAAAAAATAAAATACAGAAGAGGTAATGGGTAGACATGATGTTTAGAAAATGCTGTCACATAGGTGAGTGCTGCAGACTCGCAGGAAAGCACACCAGGCATAATACATAGTTAGTTTCAGATATTTTTTAGAGTTGAATGATGTTTAGTTTTTAATTGAACAACGATGCTTAGCTGTCTTAAATGTTTTGAGCTCACTAGAGAAAAGCACTTAAAATGGTCTAGCTAATAGTTAAAAATAAAAAAGCAAAACTTACACAGATTTACATAATTAAAGTATGAACAGATCAGGACATATGTCTTTATAGTAAATAACAAGGAGCTCTGTACATTTATTTGTAGGACTTTCCCCTTGAGGTTCTTATTGTGGCTGAGACAACTCATAACTCTGGTATTCACACTTGCTGTCTCTGTAGCATTTCTGGAGGGGCATAGAATTCTCTAATGAGGTCAGCAGATTGCTCCCTTCAGCCCCAGGTTGAGTCAGCTCTGATAGCACTGTGGAAATGGTCTCAGTTACTTGAGGGAGTGTTTTAGCCCTGGGACCCTTCATCCCCTTGCTGTTGGACCCCAGGGCTGCTTTCCTGTCATCCAGTGTGGGAATAGTTGCCCCTCACCAGCTCTCCCAGGATTACTGTGGTGTGCTGTAACACCACATTTCCCGTTCCATTAGTGACGTCTGCTGGGTTCTGTGTATATTCTGCTCATTTCCTGATTTATCATTCAGGTTCTCTGAGAAAGAGAGAGATGCCTTATCCCACTTCAAAGAGGAGGATGCTGAGGTGTGGATGCTGCCTGGAACCCTCCCCTCCCCGCAGGAATCCACCTAGGCTCTAAGCCTGTTCGACTCTGCTGGTCCTGGGACAGAGGGAGAATGTAGTTGTTAGTCTTCCTTCCTTCTCTAGTATTTGGATTGCTTGGATATATGCCCTACGGCTAATAGTGAAATGAATGAAATGTGGAGGGAAGTCCAGAGCGATCCACAGAGGCAGTGACATTTGAGTAGTTTGAAAGGAGGTATATCCCAGGAGGCAGAGTAGGGGGTGCTGTACTAGGAAAAGCATTTCTGGCAGAAGAGAAGTAGGGTCATCAGATAGTTTGACTAGGAGTGGAACTGCCTGGATTTTATAATTTTTGGCTTAGGCATCGGTTACTAGTGGGCGCTGGTGAAAGGCTGTTTGCTAGAGTGGATATGCCAGTTCTGTCGGCTGGATGCTGGGGAATGTTGAAGGGCCTCTTATTACAGTTGTTATAATACTCCTTCAGTTTCTTGTCTATAAAATGGATGATTGATAGCACCTTTTAAGGATGAAATGAGTCAATACTAAAGTGTTTAGAAGTGTGCCTGGCACACTGTAAATGGCCAATAAGTGTGGACTAGTAAGAGTATGTAGAGCTGCCACTGGGAGTGCTGTCATTACTAGCCAGCATTCATAAGTATTATGTGCATCGTGCTGGGAACTTTGTAGACATTATCTGTAATCAGTATAGGAATCTTGCAGTGTAGGTTTCATTATTTCATTTTGTGTATAAGAGACTCGAGCCTCCAAAGTGAGGTCTTTGTTGGCACAGTTGGAGGTAGGCTCACTAGAGGGTGTTTGCTCTTTCCTCCCTGCTGTGACCTGGTTGCTGGGTGCATGTTGTGGGTCTGGGCCCCTGGAAGCAGAAAACTTTGCATGGGAGAAAGGTGCCAATGGGGAACAGGATGCAGGGTCGGAGGGCTTTCGGTGGCATTGGAGGGCCAGAGCTCTTGTTCTCATGGGTGCCATGGGAGCAGGCAGAGCATAGCACACCCCAGGGGCTATAGAAACCAAAGAGAAAGATGGAATTGTTTGCAAGATGAGCAGCTAGGGGTTGCTGGTTGTTTAATATGGGGAAAACTGAAAGAGGTATCATGGGCATGAGGTCTCTTTTGGGGGAAGAGATAGATTAGAAGAATCTTAAATGCTTCATGGTTAAACTGCCCCTGAAGTTTTGTTGGGCTGGGGTTGGAGGATGACAGACTTTTCTTGGTTGACTGTACTCTTGGAACCATTGTCCTTATTCCCCTCCTGCCCTGCCCATGCAAAGAAGAAAAGCTACTTTTCTTGCACACTGGGTAATTAATTTGTGACATGTTCACTGAGCTATTTGGACTAGAAAAATACACCCCGCTAAACACATAATTGACAGTCTGGTTTCTTATCTGAGCCCACCAGCTTACTTTCAGTTTGAGTCCTTGCAGACATTGCACACTAACTTTTCTGATTCCGGACACCAGCTTCTAGTTCCAAACCTCTACATTTTCAGTGCCCTTATATCTCATTTGTCATGAAAGAGAGATCTACCTTGCTTGCTTTGAAAATAACCCTGGAGATTGGACAGAATGCTTGCATAAGTGTGATCTAAGTTCATGCTTTACTTGAGCATGAAGAGTAGGTTTTCATTGGCTATCTGTAAAAACCATTCTCCAATACAAGGTAAAAGTATTGCCGCTGCCTCCATTCTGCTCCTCCGCAGTCCTTCACCTAAAAGTTTGAGCATCCGTTGAACCATGCCTGAAACTGGTATTTCATGAGGAATGCTATATATCGGCACAGGAAGATGGCCCAGGCTCACCTTGTACTTTTTCTGCCTCATATCCTCCGTCAACCATTTCTTTAAGAAACCCTGCTTCTTCCTAGTGTTTAGAAAGCAAGAACCGAATGCCAAAGATATCACAGCTGTTAGGATGCCGTGCATCCGGGCCCTATCCATGGATGGTGGACACACACAGGACTGCATGTGTGTGCATGCATATGGGAGTTTATATTCCTACTTTTATTAATTTCTTCAATTTTATGTTTATCTCATTTCTATTACATGAACAATTAAATGATTCTTATAAACATATACTCGCTTCAGAATTAAAATCTGCTACAGTCTTTTGTTGGGAAGACAGGACAGGAAGACAGGAATATGTAAGTAATGGCTTGGTGGGAGGTGAAAGGGGCTGAGTATTCCATCACCTTCCATACAGGAAGCCAGTAGATAATGCTTCGAACCAAGAAGTAGGCCTGTAAGCATGGTATTTAGAGATGAAGAGTTAAAAGACACGGAGAGGAGAGTTAAGGAGAATCGTGTTTGGAGAGTGGGAAATGAGGGCTTCATGCCAGTGGGCAGCTGTTTTCACAAGGCATGTAGAACTGCGGACTCCAAGACTGCAAGTCTAACTTTGATATAAATGAAAAGTTAACTAAAACCTAGTCTCTGCCCCCAGTTAGTATTATTTTGTTGCTGCCTTTTCTGGAAGATACTTTGCTATAAAAATGTGTGTTATGAAAAAGATTTGAAGGAAGTTCAGGGAATGCATTACAATTTTAGTTGTTCTTGGATAATAATTACTAGTGTTTACTTTTCACTAAGCCGAGTACTTGCTTCTTAGGACCTTAACAAAAATGAAGTAAGTATTCTTTGTAAAAATTGGGAGACTTTTTTTATGTGTCTAGTTGCTCAGTTAATTGAATATGTGAAAATTTCTTATTTACAGAGACTAAAAAATTGTGCTGAAAAACAAAGTTTGTCATCCTAACCGTTTAAGTGTCCAGGACAGTGGTGTGACCGGCACTGTGCACATTGTTGTGCAGTAGATCTAGAATTTTTTCATCTTGCAAAACTGAAAACTATACCCACTGAATAGTGGGGAACTGATGGAGAGGCTGGAAAAGTTAGGGAATGTTTCTGAAGGAGAAAAATACGAACTGGGTCTTGTAGAAATGTAGCCTTAAAGTAAAAATTTGGAACATATTTTTGTTTTCTTTTTGCATCTTAAAAAGTATTTCTTGATCTTAAATTAGTTAATTACCTTCTTCCCTTGCAGGCTGCGAGCAAATGAGTTAGGTTTATAGTTCTGTTATGTGCACTGTCTATACTATTATCATTTCTTCTCGTCTTGTTGATTTGGGTGAATTATGTAATCTGGCATTTTCTGTTAAGAACCTGTTGCCACTCAACATTTTCTCCTCAGTTTTAATGGTAACTCATGCTTGGATTAATTGTCTTCTATGATAAAATGGTAATCAGAATCCAAATTTAATTGTCAATATTGAATTTTTACTCTTCATGGCTGTTAGCACATGCATGCATGTCTACACTGGAAACATGCTACAAAAATACCTACTTTGCCATTTGGAGCAGTGCTCCCGGAATCCCTCTGAGGCAACCGATTATCTTCAGTTTACAAAAGGGGGACGGGGCGGGGGGGGAGGGGGGCAGGAAATCCCCAGAAAGTAGGAAGACTGGGAATTCTGTCCTTAACTTGTTTCTGGGTCCTGTTTGCTTTATAGAATTTCCAGCCTGCTCAAATGAAAGCAGGGTGACTGAGGGCTTGGGAGGGGTAGTGTTGTTGGGCGAGGTATGAAAGGTGCTTCAAAAGCTCGGTGCTCAGTGAGTTTTAATTTGTAGTCCATCTTGCAGGTCTGTTGTTTAGCAGGGGTGGCGAACATCTGGTCTAGGCTGTGTAAGGCCCACAAAATCATTTGGTCTGGTTCTGCCAAGGCATTAGGGGTGAGTTAATTGACCAAATATAGCGGGCTAATTTTTAAGTTGATAGCTTTGTATGGCCCTCAAATGATGTTATAAATATCCAAATGGCCCTTGGCAGAAAAAAAAGGTTCCCCACCCCTGGCTTACCGCCTACACATGAGAATTTTTTAAAGAGACAGCATCTTGTGTGACTGAATTTTTAAATAGGTAACACATCTCTGTGGTAGGAAACACCAAACATTCAGATGTTCAGACTGAGCTATCTCCTTACCGCTCCTCCAGCACCCTCCACCCCTCACCACACACTTCGGAATCAGTTGTTACCGGCTTCTGCATATCTTCTGAGGTGTTCCGTGTGTATCTTAGTTTGCTTTTATGTTTGAGAGAATTAGTGCATGTAGTAGCCTTGTTCTTTTAAAGGGTTGTAGGCTACTAACTTTTCATGACTTACGAAAGTTGTATCTTTTTGCTATTTGCACTGGAGTGTTAATTCCATAATGAATAGAAAGTTGTTTTTTAATTAAAAAAAGACATCCTTTCAGTTTCAGAGTCATTTTCTGACAAATTGTGTATAATCTTCCAAATGAAGTCCCTGGACCAAAGCGGCTCTAAAAGCCCATTTTGGCTTCCTGGTATTTTGAGTCAGGGAACACTCAGCTTGTATTGGTAGAATAGAAAATGCATCGGTTAAGAGTCAGTGCATGATCAGTTGGGATCGCTTTGTGAGAGTAGCACAGCTAACGTGAATAGATTCAATTAAATGGATATATCATGCCTCACTCTTTGGTTCCCAGAAGAGGAAAACTTGGTGGTTTCTCAAGGAGGGGCCATGGGGCTGTGCATTGTGGAAGCGTTGGTGTGTGTTGGAGCTTTTCGGACTAGTGTTACTGTGCGTGGTTGTCTGGCAATGTAATGTTTGTGGTAGCACTTGGACTTGTGTCCTGGTGAAAGACTTCCCTTCTAAAGCTTGTTCCAAAGTATGAACTTCCCAGCACCTGCATTTAGGATGTAAGTAGTAAGCAGTCTGCTTTAGCGTAGAAACTACTCAGACCACATCGATTATGGAATGAAATTCCAATGCAAATAAAATGTAATTTATTTTTGCTTCACAAATGACTGGGGCTTTCCACCACATCCTCTGTAGCAAGAGCTAGAAGAGGACTGAGGTAATGAAATATCCGATGTAATCATTCAGGTAGGTTGGATGCCTTCAGTGGGGTGGGCAGCCAGTCTTTCCTCAGAGCTGCTCCATTTCTCCACCCGCCGCCCAGACCCTCAGGGGGCCTTGCCTTTATGCCGAGGGTTTAGGAGGGCACAGAGGTGTGTTTGCCACCCAGGGAAGCCAAGCTGTTGTCTCATCAAGTCCGCCTCTTACCAAAGACAATTTTGTTGTCTTGCTCTAGCTTTCCTCTCCTGGGGCAATACAATCCATGGCTTGGTCTCATGTGGAAGGCTGGGGGAACTTGTCCTAAGGGGTTAATTAAAAGTACCAGTTTAATATTTGTGAAAATAATGTTCCTGTTATTCTTGCTAGGAACATCTCACCATGGCCAGGGCTCACTCAGGTTTCTATAGAAGCCGAGAAGATTTGAGAAACTTCCCACTTGATAGTAAGGCATTAATTGCAAACAGCTATGTCACGCCCCTGTTGGCTGAGGTTTAGTATGAGCCACCTGTTGGGAAGAAACCTGGAAGCTATCCTTGTGCCAAGAAGCTGGTTGTATGATTGACATGTTGAATAAGAAATTCTTGTTCTAGGGGCTAAAATTGGATCCTGTGGCTTCCAAGAGCCTTGCTTCAGATGCATGTATGGGGTAGATAGGGAAAAAGGACAACTAGAAAAATCCCTAAATGCAATGGTTGAGCATTGTCTGCAGTAAAATGGAAACAGGAATTGGAGATCTGACAGCAGGAGGGAGAACTAAGAACAGTCAAATGCTGTTCTCCTGAGGTGTCAGATGCCACGGCACCTGCAAGCACAGCGTGCAGACAGGAGTTTCCTTGCTGCTGGGACACAGTCTCCTCCCAGTCTTCCCTGTCAGCACCTCTCCATTCTCTGCCTGGGCCCTTGCCACTCATTTCCTCATTTGGCCACTTGTCTCTTTTTACTGTGAAATCCTCAAGCATGCCCTGACCGGTTTGGCTCAGTGGATAGAGCATCAGCTTGCGGACTGAAGGGTCCCAGGTTCGAGTCTGGTCAAGGGCATGTACCTTGGCTGCGGGCACATCCCCAGTGGGGGGTGTGCAGGAGGCAGATGATCAATGTTTCTCTCTCATCGATGTTTCTAACTCTCTATCCCTCTCCCTTCCTCTCTGTAAAAAAATCAATAAAATACAGTGGGGCCTTGACTTACGAGTTTAATTCGTTCCGTGATGGAGCTCGTAACTCAAATCACTCCTATGTCAAATCTTAAAGTGAATGAGTGAGACACGTGATGCGGGGCTGATGTTGTGGCGTTCACTGTGACATTCGCTGCACCAACTAGTGGTGGGGTATCTGAAGCTGGCTCGTAACCCGAATTTTAGCTCGCAACTCAAAGCAAAAAATCGGCCGAGAGACGGCTTGTATCTCGAAAAACTCGTTAGTCGGGACACTCGTAAGTCAAGTCCCCACTGAATATTAAAAAAAAAAAAGACACCCTCAAGCATGAACCATCAGTCACACAACTGTGCAGATATCTATATCCTAGAGACCCGGTGCACGAATTCGTGCATGGGGGCCGATTGGGCTGGGCAGACAGGGGTAGGGGACCCTGGAGGTTGGCTGCTGGCCCCACCCCTGATGGGGGCCGATCGGGGGCAGGGGTGGCTGTGGGGAGGGGATGTGGGAGGTTGACGGGCCGGCCCTGCCCCTGATCAGGATGGGGGGGGGGCGGCGATTGGGGCCCAGATGGTGGGGAGGGAGGGAGGGACTGCGTGAGGTTGGCTGGCCAGCCCCACCCCTGATTGGGTGGAGGGGGCTGGCTGGGGGCTGGGCTTGTTGGGGTGTGGGCCTGCGGGTGGTTGGGGGTGCCAGTTGGCTGCCACCGTGCATGTATGTCATAGTGACCGATTGTTCCGGCCATTCTAGTTGTTCCATTGTTCCGGTTGCTTGGCTTTTATATATATATATATATGGCCTAATAATGGCCTGTATCTTTTTGGAGGTATTTTTGTCACTCCCCCCTCAACTATATTATTCACTCCTTGGGCAGAGTGTCCTGTGTCAGCTCTTCACCTCTCTCTTCAGGCTGCCCTCCTTGCCTCTCACCTTCCCTTGAACTTCAGAAAGACACTGTCGGGAGTCTCACTTAGCCACCTGCTCACTCCCACCTAGACACGCTTACCGGCAGTTCTTACCTGTCTTCCTTGGCTTGGCCAGTGAGATTCCACTTGCACCTACTTCCTACTGGTGGACCTCTGTCTGCCTGGCCCTATAAATCACATAAGTTTGCTTTCTCCTGGGTATGCATTGCAGTTCTAACATGTTATATATCACATAATTCTCAAAATAACCCTATAGACTAAGTACACATATCAGCCCTGTTTTATAGACAGGGGCAGAATGAGTTGCCCATGACCCCAAAGCTGAAGTGATGGAGCGGGACAGGAGTCAGGCCGCCTGCCCCCAGAAGCTGTGCTCCTCACCACCACCAGGTCGGTAACTGACACCGAGGGCTGGAAGACCACTGGGTGCCCTGTGAGCACACAACCCACATTCTTACTCTGCAGAATAGACATACCTGCTCTTGGACTGTCTGCGGGACATGTCGTCACAGTCAGGAAACAGCCCCCACATCTGTGCCTTCACCCTGACCTTCTTATGAGTGTTAGAGCTGTGGATCCATCTGCCCCTGGACACGTTTTCTGATGAATATCTGTGACACCTCTGTGCTGCGCCAGCACAGCCACAGGTGATCCTGAGTGGGGGTGATGAAAGGATTAAGAAAAGACAGACAAGAGAATGGAAACTGGGTCTTGGTGGGACGCTGCCCTCTCTGATGGAGAGAGACAGCGACAGCGCCCACAAGCCGTGTCTTTATTTTATAGCAGATGCCATGAGGCAAAGTAGGGGCATGATCAAGATGTTTACAGCATTCTGGTTGGTTTCAACCCTACTCAACTACATGCACCTGAACTCTATCACACAGGCACGTGGGACCACGTGTTCGGATCACAGGTTCAAGCTTACAACTATAGCTGTTGGCTATAATTGTGCTGGGAAGGCTCTGCCCTCCAGCTGGGACTTGCACGTGGCAACGAGAGGACTGTGCCCTCTCATTAGTCCGAGGCTTGAACCTGTCCAAAACACTGTAGCTGCGCCCCATACACCTCAAGTTCAGATGTTGAAAACGGAAGTCAGAACTAGAAAGCCTGAATAAGCTTGGTGGGTTGTATCAGTGTCTCTCCTGCTTGTGATATTGTACTGTTGTTTTACAAGATGCTAACCTTTGGGAAGAATAGCTAAAAGGCATGTGGGATCTCTCTCCATTATTTCTTACAATTGCATGTGAACCTGTAATTATGTCAAGATAAAAAGCTTATTTAAAACAAAAAGTTAATGAAAAGAAAGTAAACTCAGTTCCTTCACCCTCCTGCCCCACTTGCTGTCTATTCCACATCGCAGTTGATGGCACTGAGAGCTCCGAAAGCCACCCTAGCCCTCTGTCTTCCCTTCTCTCCAATATCAGGTTGGTGCTGTTCTACCTGCTTCTCTTTTATTCCCTCCTCAGTCACCTCCCCACTGCACTTGGCAGCCTCCTTTTAAGACTTCCTTAGAGTCGTAATTTGTATACATGATTCCTTTGCCTAAAATCATTCAGTGGTTTTTAATCATTTTTGATAAAAGACTGAACTCATAGCTTGTCACTGCCTGGGTTAGTCATTGGGCTGCTGCTTATAAATTCGGGTTTTTAGACTCCACTGGATTTACTGGGTGGAAGTCTCTGTATTGGAGTGCCCTCTGGTGACCATTTTGTGCACTAGCTTTTGAGGATCTTGGGCCACCTCCTAGCCTCCCTCTCCCTCTGCCTCCCTGCCTGGAACGCTGCACACTGCTGTTCCTGTCTGTGCAACTCCTTGGTACCACCCTCAAGACTTGGCTAAAATGGCCCCCTGCTTCCTTTCCTGTGTCCCATGACAAGTCAAAGCACTTACTACATTGCTGTCAACATCTGTGCCCCATGTGTCTCCCCATCTCAGGGATGAATCTCCTCAGGTAGGGACTGCTTTCTCCTCACCTTTGTAGCCCCATATCCCAGGAGAGCTTGTGGCCCATAGGCATTTAATGCTTGCTGCCAAATACCCATGGTTATGTTATCTTGAGTTGTCACTGATCTCCAAGTAACAATAACTAGTGTCATTGTTCAGTAAATAAAACCACAGAGAAATGGCCAGTTCAAAATAACATAGTTCTCAACCACACAAAAACTGATACTCAGTATTTGCCAGTAAACACCATTGTTCTCCAGGTAATTCTATGTTAGAGAAACTTACTTTAAGCATAAGAAATATTTCAACAATTTATCACACAATAGCATTACCACCGAGTGCCAGCAGCCCCCACCCTTCCCTGTAGAGGCCTGACTTTACTGACCGTTCAGTCGGCAGCCGGTCTGGGTCACCGCACTGAGGCAGCAGTTTCCATTTGGGCGACTCTTATCCAGGCTGCTAGTCAGCATGCCGATTTCCCCGTTCATTCCCCAAGCGAACAGTGGCGAATAGGGGGTTTCAGGTTTTCTGTGAATCTGATAGGGTACAACCAATTAACTTTTAGAAGCCTTTTCTTATGGAAGTAATTCAAAGCACAGAGACATGTCCAAGATTGTAATAAAGTCCTTTTACTTCTCGCCCAGCTTGAACCCTTAACTCCTAGCCACTCTTGTTTCTACCCCTCCCCCACCTCCCTGCCCACCCTCCCCAAAGTCATATCATTTTATAGTGGATTACTATGAATCTTTTGCTTCAGAAATGCAGTGATTTCTTACTAGTAGTAAAGTATTTTAAGAAAACATTTTTAAAAGTGATAAGACAGCTTCACTGAGATATAATTCACCTGCTGTATACTTCATTTAAAATGTGCAACTTAGTGGTTTTAGTGTGTCCATAGAGTTGTGAAGCCATCACCATGTTTTAGGACATTTTTATCACACTTAGAAGAAATATTGTAGCCATTAGCAGTCATTCTCTGTTTCCCTTCAGTTGCCCTCAGCTCTAGGCAATCTAAATAGCCTTATAGATTTGCTTGTTTGGGACTTTTCATATAAATGGAGTCATACCGTATTTGGTCTTTTGAAACTGGCTTCTTTCAGTCAGCATAATGTTTTCAAGGTTCATCCATGTAGCAGCGTGCATCAGTTGTCCACTCCTTCTCATGACTGAATGTATTCCATTGTATGCATGTAACATTTTATCTATCCATTCATCAGTTGATGGGCATTTAGGTGCTTTTATTTTTTGGCTATTATGAATTATGCTGCTATAAATACTTGTTTAGGAATTCTTGTGTGAACATGTGTTTTGATTTCTCCTGGGCATATAAATAGTTGTGAAATTTTTGGGTTATGTGGTAACTCTGTTTAACCTTTTGAGGAATTGCCAAACTTTTCCACAGTGGGTACATATTTTATTACATTTCTCCCAGCAATGCACAAGAAATTCTAATTTGTACACATTCTCACCTATGCTTATCACCTGTCTTTTTGTTCTAACTGTCCTAGTAGTATCTCAGTGTTGTTGTTTTTTTAATATATATTTTTTATTCATTTCAGAGGAAGGGGAGGGAGAAAGAGATAGAAACATCTATGATGAGAGAGAATCATTGATCTGCTGCCTCCTGCATGTCCCACACTGGGGGTCGAGCCCGCAACCTGGGCATGTGCCCTGACCAGGAACCAAACCATGACCTCCTGGTTCATAGGTCGATACTCAACCAGCTGGGGAGCGTGGCTTTGACTTTCATGTCCCTGGTGGCTGATGTTGAACATCTTTGTATTTGCTTATTGGCCAACCGTGTATATTCTTTGGAGAAATGTCTATTAAAATTCTTAGCCCATTTAAAAATGGGTTGTCTTTTTATTATTGAGTTGTAATAGTTCATTATATATTATAGATCTGAGTCCCTTATTAGATGTATGATTTGCAAGTATTTTCTTTCAATTAGTGGGTTGCCTTTCCCCTTTGTTGATAGTATCCTTTGATAAAGAAAGCATTTTAACAACAAAAGGCATGAGAAAAATGGTAGAAAATCTTTCAGTTATTCTTACTGAGTTTTTAGAAATAGAGTGTGGGGCATGTTACACCTACTGAAGGTTTTTTCCTCCATTCAGTCTGCACCAAAGTCAGGCTGGTTAAACCCTCTACATCCTGTAGTTTCGAGAAGCAGGCTGTCCTCCCTGTGGAGAGGCAAGAACCTTTTGTTGTAATGGTACAGTCTCAGGAAGAATTTTCCCTGGTGGCTGTTGGGTATAGGCTTCTCCTGTGTCCTTGACATAGCACTGGATCACCTTACAGATAGATGTGTGCGTTAGTCTCTGGACTTGGTGGGCGTTTTAAAAAAATCATCAGCATTGTATTTATTTCACATAGTGGGTTACCACTGGCTTTGGAAACAGGAAAGAATCCAGCCAGGAAAATGAACCTTCACAAAATACATACATTTATTGTAAGTTTATTAAAATATAATTGAAAGTTTCATATTTGCATGGGCCTTTGGAGCACATTGGTTAGCAGGTGCTTCTAGTTAAGTTGGTTATAATAAACACAGTGCATCAGAGAGGGAATTTGGCATTTTCCCTATAGTGGTGTGTGAAACCTTCAAGGTATGTAGTGATGAATTTAAACTAGAAAGCAAAGATGTTTGTATGAAGATTGGAGAGTCAGAATGATTGGGAAGGAATTTGATTTAGTAGTCATTTTGAGAGAACCTTGGGGTGCATTGATTCAAGTCAGTACTTGATGGTTGACTATGTATGGCAGAGTTTTATGGGGATGAAAGAGAGAGATGGAGGGGTTTCTAAGATAACGGTTAGAGAAGAGAGGGAGACCCCCGCTAGGTGGTAGGGTGGTGTCCAGAGACTAGAGAAGGTTATGTGTTAGATGTGACATTTGAATTGGGCCCAGGAAAATTCTCATGCATGAACACAGGTAAGTAGAAAAGGATTGTTGGTAGAGATTGCATCAGAGGCATGAGAGTCAGAGCAGTTTGGGCTGGTGGAGTACGAAATGCTAGGTGGTGGGTAGTGTTTGAAGTGATTCCAATTCCTAGCTAAGGAGTTTAGCCTTCATTCATGATGGGTTGCTGATCGGCGAAGGGTTTGGAACCAGGGAGCTGACGTTGATTCTGTAAGTCTGCCTGTGGAGCAGGTGTTAGGCATTGGTAGCTCTGTGAGGCCGAGGCAGGGACTGACATTGGCAGCAGGTGTGTCCTGATAGTGACCGCTTGGCCGTTAGTTTTTTTTTTTCTAAAAACTTTTCATCCTGATGGTGATGATCAAAGCTACCAATTACTGATCATTTTCTGCATCCTGTGCATGGGGCTGAGTAACTCACCCTTACAGTCACTCTGATGTACATATATTATTGATCCTGTTGTAGGATGAAGAAGGTGAGACTCAGCAGAGGTTCGACCTGCTGCTCCAGGTCGCATGGCTGAATGGCAGAGCTGGGATTGGGATTCAGGGCCATCTGTTCCCAAGTTCACTCTGCCCCTACGGCTGCGTGTGGGCTCTGTTGCTGTGCTGCAGGACACCTTCGCCAGGAGCCTGGCTGCACTGCGCTCCGCCCTGCCACACCTCTGTTCTCCCCATATGTGTTCATCGTTTTATGTGATTTCATGTACCAGAGTGGGCATCTCATGCCTGTTTGTGTCCTGGGCTAGCTGTGTGACCCTGGGGATGCCTGCAGTGCCTGGGTCTGTAAGGTGGTATTGAACTGTGTGGCCTCTAGAAGCCCTCTGTTGGGGGTTAGGCATGGACAGAGAGGTGCAGTGGCTGTAGGATTCTTGGATGCTAGGGAGAGCACTGTCGAAAGGACTGGGCACTGTATTCAGTCCTGAGCCCTCTCAGTAACGCTCATGCTCATAAACTTTCTAACAATCTGGCTCACGGACCTTAGGTTCTACTGCACCTCCAGGAGCTACAAGTGTGGCCACACCCCCCAAGTTGCTAGAATGTAGGACTGCTCCATTTTCAGAGTAGCCCTTTTGGTCACGTTCTGTAGCTTTTTACCTTCGAATCCCACCCTGCCGCCATCTTCCCTGTGATCTTTATCCATTCCTATTTTCTTTTACTACCTGGAACTGGGCCAGTCAGAATCTGGCAGTGGGGCTGAAGGCACTGGCATTGGGTCAAAGCCCTCTTGTGGTGGTTTTCCACTCAAGGCTGCTGTTTTCTGTTTTCAATTTCTAATGAAAATTTTGTGGGCAGTCCAATATTTTATACCAGCCCACTCTAGACTATCTTATGTCCAGACCCCTGAATCTGTCTGCTTGCCATGATCACTTACTGTTAGTGGACTACAGTTATAATTAAAGCGCACTATTAAGAGGGCTGCATTTAAAGTCCATGTGAATCCCAATAGGAGGAGAGTGTGGAGCGGTATATTAAGCAAGCCTTTATTAGCCACACATGTGTTTATATAAATGTTCAAGCACACGTAAAGACCGAAGGTTGCATGTTAGAATATTTAATGATTATGCGTGATGGTGAGGAGACAGAGGGAAGCTATGTAGACAGGGACGGGGACCATGGGGGGGGGGGGAATAGAAATGGGATACCCAACTAGGCAGAGTTACTAAGCAACCCAATTGGGCAGGTAAAGAAAGGCACACATGAGAAAAGCGAGGTTTAAAATATATGAATATTGCTAAGACAGGTAGCTTGAAAATAACTAATCACAAGGCTGTGAGGCATACAAACCAATCCCAAGGATGTTACTAAGGCAGAATTCTTTGAAAATACCAATCAAGAACTAGCAAGGCTGTACCCACCCCGTAGATCAGTGATGGCGAACCTATGACACGCGTGTCAGAGGTGACACGCGAACTCATTTTTTTGGTTGATTTTTCTTTGTTAAATGGCATTTAAATATATAAAATAAATATCAAAAATATAAATCTTTGTTTTACTATGGTTGCAAATATCAAAAAATTTCTATATGTGACACGGCACCAGAGTTAAGTTAGGGTTTTTCAAAATGCTGACACGCCGAGCTCAAAAGGTTCGCCATCACTGCCCTAGATTAAAAATCGTGCTTCCTCTCGTCCTCTCTCCTCTGTCTGGCACACAATGGGTTCCTGAGTTCCTGTGGCAGGGGAGCACATCCTAAGCCCACGCTGCTTATGGCCATGTGGCACTCTGCACATGGATTAATAGACTTTAATTATCTTGGGTGCTCTCAATAAACTTTGGTTCCATTATTCATTTTTGTCTGCTACATCATTCTTCGATTTCGTGAGACAACAAACTCAGACCCCACATTTTGGTTTCAGTGGGATTACAGATCCTTTTTGTTTTCATACATTTTCTGTAGTGACCATGTATTTCTTCTATTTAAAAAAAAACTTTTTAAAGTTGGGGTGTGTGAATGTGTGTGTTATTTTTAGCTCTTGAGGCTAAAATATTCTGTGGGGATATTGAGAATAGTAGATACTGAGAATGAGCTAATAGTAAGGTGTGGCACACAAAAGCTGGGATTTTGGTCCTTGTAATTTTTGTTTTTGTTTATTGTAGCTAAGCTCCACCCATCCATTGGATGGTTGGCATTTTACTTTGTTGAACAAATGAGTGGCATGAGACTGTTAATCCATATCAGGGGCACCAGAAGATGACAGCATTGGTAATTCAGTCTTTGTTTTTAATTCCAGTGGATTCATTTTAAAAATATATATATATTTTTATTGATTTCAGAGAGGAAGGGAGAGGGGAGAGAGAGATAGAAACATCAATGATGAGAGAGAATCATTGATCGGCTTCCTCCTGCATGCCCCCACTGGGGATCAAGCCTGCAACCCGGGCATGTGCCCTTGATCAGAATTGAACCTGGGACCCTTCAGTCCGCAGGCTGATGCTCTATCTACTGAGCCAAACCAGCTAGGGCTCCAGTGGATTCATTTTAATGATAGTATCTGTTATCAGTGGCAAGTGTTGACCTAGTATCTCTTCATCCTTTTGCATTGGCTTATTATTGGAGTTTAGCATCTGCATTTGAATTTCAATTTTAAATTAGACACAATTAGAATAAGTGGTTTAGACCACAACTTAATAGTAGTTATCTCTGGGTACTATTATCAAGTAAGTTTAATAGTATTCAAAAAGGAAAAACAAAACTCTCAATGACTAACAAGATGTTTAGTATCTACTCTTGTCAAAATAGCTTCCTTTAAAAGAAGGTGGGAGAACCTATTGCCAAAGTAATGGGAAAACAGCGTTGAGTGAAAATGTTTCAGTAGGATGGTTTCTTCTGAGATGGTACTTGGCTAATCCTTGGGGAAATTTGGCTGTGAGCATGCAATCATTACATTTTTACACACAGAATGGGCTCAGGTTGGCATCTCATCCCCTGTGATTGCCAGAGGCAACACACTGATTTAATTTGTGCCCCCGTGGCAGACCTTTTTGAATAATTTCAGTGATTTTTTTACGATATGTTTTCTATTTCCTTTGCCGTTTCCTACCTTTGTTGCTCACCACTCTTGCTGATTGCATTCTGAGGAGAGTGCAGTCATTGCAGGTCCACACGGTTGTCTGAGAGGCTGCTGCTCTTGTGTCCCTGGCAGTCCGGGGCAGTGCCGCTCGGAATGCTGTCATGGCCAGCCCATGTGAATGCTGCCTCTCACAGATTGACAAAAACAGAGCAGATCTTAACTAGGCATGTTTGACACTTGACTTGGACCCTGAAAAACATACACTTGGGGATTTTGAATTCTTTTGGTGGAGACTTGAAATTTCTCAAGGGCTTGCCTCTGAAGTTCTGTTTTCTGCTTGTGCCTTTCATGTTATTTTGTGCTAACTGTTGTTTAACATGGAAGAGCCCCTGATGCATCTAATTTGAGTGCAGATATCTTCTCCTGGATAAGGGGTCGCAGAGGCACAGGAGAGAGCTGGCTGGATTCCTGCTGCTGTGGAGGGTGCCATGGCACTAATGGCTTTGGGGTGGGCATGCCTTCCTGAAGCGCTTGAATGTGCAAAAGCCACTTTTATGTCATAGTTGTTTGTTTTATAAGTACATCCTTAAGATGATCAGAAAGGGGTGAAAAAGTCATTTCTTATACCATTTCTTAAAATGCAGAGTGGACACAAATATCTACCAGGTATCTTCGAGAGCAGCTGGCCAAGATTTCCGACTTCTACCACATGGCTTCCAGCATGGGTGATGGCCCTGTCCCTGTGCCCCCAGATGTGGAGCAAGCCCTGAAGCAGTGGGAGTACAACGCAAAGCTGGCATTCCACATGTTCCAGGTAACTTGCCAGGGCAGCCAAGACTGCGCAGCATTCTTTTAAAAAGAGAGCAAGTTCCTTATCGTTTAGTTTTCTGGGGGTTAAATTGAATCTTTCTATGAACAGTACATTCAGAGAAAGACATCTGACATTTCTCACGTTGAATTGGAGTAAAGGTTGCACCTTGGCCCTGAGATGACAGCTGCTTCTTATACATGTTGACCTCCAGCTTTAATGATGTCAGCTCTGTTAGTGCTGTTACTATGTAATTGCACTATTAAGTATGATCCTTTTAAACCTTTTCTTTTGCAAAAATTCGATGTGTTCATTCAAAAAAATCTTTGTGCTGATGTCTCCTAGTAGATCATTAGAGTTTCATTATTCCAGAGATAGGTCACCTTAATTGGGCTCCGCTGCAGTTCAAAATGCAATTGATGGGGCCTATAAGGGCACTGTGGCATCCAGACAAGCTGATGTAAATCACATGGACCAGAAGAGGGCGTGTGTGCCTCAGTTTTTACTCCTGGCAAGGAGGAGTAAGTGTGCATATTCAGCTGAAATTGTATCGCTGGCATAGACTTTCACTACCTGCTCTCTTGACCAAAGAGAAAGGGGATTAGAAAGGATGTGTGGCTTCTAAATTTCCTTTTTAGAACTTAAATTATAATTTCCAACTTGCAAGTGATTTTTTCCTAAGAGCACAAAGTAGGAAAAAACGTGGTCCTCTTGAGAAATGGCATGGTTGCAGTCAATAAAAACAACTCTTTACAAATCCTAGCTCCACTTATTACAGGATTACTTCAGTGCGTGCTCAATTACTTTTATTGAGCTGAGGATTTAATCTGCATCTTTTAAAACATGTCTCTCAACAAGCTTATTGTCTTTGGGAGGTTATCTTTATGTATTAGGAACATTGGAATCAGTATGTCTTTTTAAAAAATTATTATTTTACTATTTTTTAAATTTAATTTTTTCCATCACCATTTATTCCCTCTATGCCTTCTCCCACCTCCACCCATCCCCCTCAGCCCCCACAATCACTACACTGTTGTCCAGATTCATGGTTTTTTTTCTCACTTTTTTTTTTTTCTCAATCCCTCTACCTCCCCAACAACACCCCTCCCCCTAGGGTTGTAAACTGATTGGAATCTAATTGTAACATTAATGCTACAATTTGAAAGTTCATGATATTTTTAATTTGTCACATTCTGAAATGTGAAACTGATCCTAGTATATACATATGCAGAAATAAAGGCATGGGTACATAGACAAAAGCACATTGAGGAGGCACTATTATGTAATCATTGACAATCATATTTATTTAAAATTTTTAAAAATCTTAAATTCATCATCTCTTATACCTTAATGCAAAATTCCATTTTATTTATTTCTTTATGGAGTGAAAATTCACTTTTCTGGTTTTAAAGTTTTTTTTTTTTAAATTAAATCTTTATTGTTCAGATTATTACATTGGTTCCTCTTTTTTCCCACCATAACTCCCCTCCACCCAGTTCCCACCCCACCCTCCGCCCTCACTCCCCACCCACTGTCCTCAACCATAGGTGCACGATTATTGTCCAATCTCTTCCCACACCCCCCACACCCCTTTCCCCCTCCAAGAATAGTCAGTCCACTCCCTTTCTATGTCCCTGATTCTATTATAATCACCAGTTCATACTGTTCATCAGATTATTTATTCACTTGATTTTTAGATTCACTTGTTGATAGATGTGTATTTGTTGTTCATAATTTGTATCTTTACCTTTTTCTTCTTCTTCCTCTTCTTAAAGGATACCTTTCAGCATTTCATATAATACTGGTTTGGTGGTGATGAACTCCTTTAGCTTTTTCTTATCTGTGAAGCTCTTTATCTGACCTTCACTTCTGAATGATAGCTTTGCTGGATAAAGTAATCTTGGTTGTAGGTTCTTGCTATTCATCACTTTGAATATTTCTTGCCACTCCCTTCTGGCCTGCAAAGTTTCTGTTGAGAAATCAGCTGACAGTCGTATGGGTACTCCCTTGCAGGTAACTGTCTTCCTCTTGCTGCTTTTAGGAAACTCTCTTTGTCTTTTGCTCTTGGCATTTTAATTATGATGTGTCTTGGTGTGGTCCTCTTTGGATTCCTTTTGTTTGGGGTTCTCTGCGCTTCCTGGAGTTGGAAGTCTATTTCTTTCACCAGGTAGGGGAAGTTTTCTGTCATGATTTCTTCTAATAGGTTTTCAATATCTTGCTCTCTCTCTTCTTCTGGCACCCCTATAATTAGGATGTTGGTACGCTTGAAGCTGTCCCAGAAGCTCCTTACACTATCTTCGTATTTTTGGATACTTTTTTCATTTTGCTTTTCCGGTTGGGTGTTTTTTGCTTCTTCGTATTTCAAATCTTTGACTTGATTCTTGCGATCCTCTGGTCTGCTGTTGGGAGTCTGTATAATATTCTTTATTTCAGTCAGTGTATGCTTACTTTCTAGATGGTCCTTTATCACAACATCGAGGGTCTCACTGGATAACTTGAGGATCTCACTACATTTATCGGCAGTCTCACCAGTCTTTTCGAGGGTCTTACTAAATTTATCGGCGGCTTCTAGACAGTTCTTTAAAGACCTTAAAAGTGTGGTTTTGAACTCTATATCCAGCAGTTTGCTTTCCTCCATTTCTGTCATTTGTGTCCTGTTTCTTTGTCTCGGCATTTTTTATGCTTTGCTGTGTCGATAGAGTGCCTTTCTGTGCTAAGTGTCCCAATTACCTGAGGTAGACACTCTTGGTGAACCCCCTTGTGGGCTTTGTGCACAGTCTTGTTGTAGTTAAGCCTTGATTGTTGTAGGTATCACTGGGAGGAATTGACCTCCAGGCCAATTGGCTGTGAGAATCAGCTGTGTCTGCAGTGGGAGAACTTCTGTGCTGGAGACACCCCTCTAGGGCAAGACTTGCTTCAATGGGGCTTTGGTGCTCACTGAGTCTGCCCCCTGAGTGTGTCCTTTATGGTTCCACGGAGCTGCAAACTGGATGGTCCCACTCTGACCTCTGGGTTTCCTGGCTCCTGGATCTCTAGGGAGGTGCTAATCTAGCCTTTGCCTGAGGCTACCCAGCAAAAGCCTCCCTGCAGGGCTTGGGCGGGGCGGATCCCACGGGATCAATAGGGCGGGGCTAGCAGTTATGGCTGCTCTCAGTCCTGCCCTCAGAGGCTCTGCTTCTCAGTGTCCCAGTAATCGCTGCAAGCCCCACGGAGAGAAAGCTGCCCTAGGGTTCTGAGCGATGCCAGACAGTCCCGCTTCTCCCGTATGAGTCTGGGTCCCTAGAGACTCGCCCGTAACTGGAGCTCAGAGCCTGAGACTCCCTCCCGATTGAGAACGACAACCGCGCCCTCAGCAGCCAGCCCGCTCTGCATGCACTCCGCACCTTAGTATTTTACTTCCGCACTGCGCCTCCTCTGAGTCTCGGTATGCTTTTCTCTTTCCTTCTAGTTGTAGAATTTCCACTCAGCCAGCCTTCCTGTGGTTCTGGATGATGTCCGTTCCGTCTTTTAGTTGTATTTTTGAAGTGGTTGTGCGAGGCAGCAATCTCCGGTGTTTACCTATGCCGCCATCTTGGTTTCTCTCCTGGTTTTAAAGTTTTAAATTGAAGTTTTTCTGTTAACAGAAAACACTTTAACACTTTTTGACTTTCAATATTTAAAGTTAGAAATTAGCGACAAGTAAATATCTTGATATCATGTCAGTGTGGTGTCATTGTAATCCTATAAATACTGTATTTATCAGTACATTTTTTTCACACAGTTTGTTGGTAGCCATGGCTGTGGACCACTGGTAATACCTAGATCTGTAAGAGGTTCTAAGAACAAAGTTGGAGTTCATATTAACCTACTAAGGAAGGTTGTTACCAGAAGGACCATAAAAGTATGTGTCTTTCCTAGGAAACAGCTTTTTGTTTCTATCTTGAAGTTTCTTTCATGATGTGAATCATGATACAGAACTATAATGTGACATCTATGTATGTGCAGGGACTATCATAAGATAATGTGTGTATTTATATGTATGTATATGTGAAGGCAGTAGAATGCTTACGTTGAGGGTCTACACCACCCCTGTGGGGCATTTTGGAAATTTGTAGTTGTGTTACTGTTCCTTACTGTAGTTATGTTGGAATACTTATACATTACAGTATTTTATTATAAATTCCTTTTATTTCTTTATAATATAGTTATGCCATTGTCTTTTTTAAGATAGATTTTACAGGTAGCTTATAGTATCTGAATTTCATTTTGGGATAGAGGAGACTATTAAGGGGCATTAGATCTGGTGGGATTGTCAACTTCTCATCAAGATAATGGTATGATGGGGGCTTCTTTATGATTATCGCCATTGGCCAGGTTTCCTCCTGTGAAGATGAGTTCATACACCTCAAAATCTAGCCAGGTGCTTGATACATGCCTTGGGAGTCTTTTCAGTTTTCTTTCTTGTAGGAATCAATTTTTTTTTTTTAAATTTAGAATTAAGCAGATTACCAAAAACCACAAACAACAACAACAACAAACCCCCAAAGCAACCATACAAAGTAATATTCCTTCTTTTTGTTTGAAATTGGGACTATGATCAATGAGTTTTACTACAACAAAAACAATAGTAAAATTATGCTTAAGCATAAGGATAGCAGTGCTTTTTGCATTTTAGTTAGTTTTACTTTAACATTATTAGTGTAATTTTTCTTTGTTCATTTAAGGAAGGAATGCTGGAAAAACATGAATATTTGACATGGATCTTGGATGTTTTAGAAAAGATCAGACCAATGGATGATGATCTTCTTAAACTCCTGTTACCATTAATGCTTCAGGTATAGTATATATAACCAGTTGATTTCATGGGCAGGAAATGATCTGATAAGAATGCTTAGGTAAGTAGAGGTGGAAGAGGAAAAAATTGCCCTTTGAAATGGAAGGAAAAAAATATCTTGACGCTACAACACATGAAGTGATACGAGGCTTCAGTTCTGGCAGTCATTTGTAATGGCCATTTCAGAGTTTTAGCCACATGCCCTTTTTAAGTATTCTCTCTACATTGATTTCTCCCATCACTGAGCTAAGCAAACAGCTCTTTAAATACTGTCCCCTTGTTCACACAGATGACTGTGAAAACAAAACAAGTCATCTCTTTTTAAGGACCCAGAGGATCTTCTATATTCATTTGACATGTTTTGAGCCACTGTGGGAACTTCCTATTTTAATGATTGGTCTAAAATTTGTTGAAATTTAGGTTATCTGGATGACATTTATTTAAAAAATTAAAATTTCTTTGGAAGGGTAATGTATGTACTTGAGTATTCAAACAATACAAAAGAGATTCTAATGAAAAGTCACCCATTTCCGGCCCCAGTGTACCCTTTCCGAGGCTGCCCCATGCTGGTCCTGTGTGTCCCCTCTGGGGTGCTTGGGCCTGTGCTGCCTAGTAGAGGAGCCGCCAGCCAGATGTGGCAGTTAACTGTTGGAACTGTGACAAGTACAAATTGATATGTGTTCTCGGTACAAAATACACACCAGATTTCAGACTTAATGCAGAAAAAGGGTATATATAATGTCTCAATACATCTTGGTTTGATTACATGTTGAAATGATAACATTTGCCTATATGAGGATAAATAAAATATATTATTCTTTTAAGTTTACCTTTCTTTTTCCAATGGCTATTAGAAAATTTAAAATTACATATGTGGCTTGTGTTATGTTTCTGTTGGACAGCACTGGTCTATACGGTACCTTTGAAGTTTGTCTTTTTAAATAAAAAGAATTCTGTATTACGATAGTTATTTCACCGACATGACTGAGTCTGGTGTCCTTGTGCTCCTCAGTATTCAGATGAATTTGTTCAGTCGGCCTACCTGTCTCGTCGTCTTGCCTACTTTTGTGCCCGGCGTCTTGCCTTGCTGCTGAGCGATAGCAGTGGCCTCCTCACTGCCCACTCGCCCCACATGATGATAGGACCAAACAATGCGAGCATTGGGGCCCCCAGCCCCGGCCCCCCCGGCCCTGGCGTGAGCCCCGTGCAGCTGGCCTTCTCAGACTTTCTGTCCTGTGCACAGCACGGTCCCCTCATTTATGGACTTAGTTGTATGTTGCAGGTAAGTCCTTTGACCTTGTTACTTATGTTAGATTTCAGTGTAGGAGATAATTGTGGTGGGAATTGCAACAGCTTTCACATCTCAGCTCTAGTTTCTTCCTCAACCACATAATTTATAGATTGAAGTTTCATGTTTTTATTTCCCTATGTTAAATCAAGCCGAAAGAAGATCAGTTGCTTTAGTTTAGCAGTAAGTTATTGTGCTTGTTCTTCATGAGGGCCATTAAGTAGTCAGTGAGTAAAACCCTTTAGGGAATCCATGGAACAAGCCAGCTGTATCACTTCTCTGGAAGATCAGCTTCTTCATGCAGCATCTTTAGCTTCCTCAGTTCACATCCTGAGTGGTTGCCTTTTCTCTCTTCCTTTAAATCCAATCAATCCATCCTGCTTTGCTCCATTGAGCATCACTGCTGGTGCCCTGCGGACCATCCCCAGCATGCTGGCCCCTGAGCTGATGCTGTTAGGAATGAGGTACAGCCCTGCACTAGAGGAGCTCCCAGCTTAGTGTTCAGGTCACACTTCTTGGGCTCTTAATGTGTCCAACTGTTGGCTAAGGGGCTTTGGGACAGGCCTGGCCTTGGAGACACAGTCTCTGCTCTGGTAGAGTTTGCTGCTTTGTCAGGAAGACAGGCTGACAGGCAGTTTCTGAGACTCCGACAAGGGCTGACAGAGGGATGCACAGTGAGCTAAGGGAGTTGAGAAGGATCATTTCTGATCCCACCTAGAATTCAGGGGAGCTTCATGAGGACATAGTCCTGACTGGCGCTTACAATACGAGTTAAAAAAGGTGGTAGAGTGTTCCTGGCAGAGCTCACAGCAGGGGCAGAGGCTCAGAGGGTTGGCTGGCCCTCTTGTGTGCAGGTCGGTATTAATGGAACATGGAGTATAAAATCTTTTGGGGATCAGCATATAGAAGACCCTTGTGCACCTTATGATTGGGTATAACTTATGATTGAGGATTTTGTGCATGAAAGTAACAGTGTGTGGTTAGTTAGATTGTTTTAGCAACAGTAGAGGGACAACTTATGGGAGTGAGGAAGTAGGGGGGAGAGAGACAAGGCAAAGAAGTAAGTTTGGAAGAGTCTAGGTAAGTTCAATTTTGGACTGTTTTATCCCTTAGGATCTCCAAGTGGGTATTTTCAAGAGGTTGTTACATGTCTGATTCTGTCTCCTGAGCCAAGATGACCGGCCACATGTAGATTTGAATCATTCAAGGCATGTGGCTGGGAGGGGCGAGGTTACCTAAAGAATTAGTGATGGGAGAGGCCAGGTGGACCAAGGGGCATGAGTGGTTAAGAGATGGCAGGGGGGATTTCACAGAGATGACCCAGAAAGTTGGGTCAAACTGGAGAGAGAGTGAGAGAGAATTTATTGTAGAAACAAAGACGAGGAGAAGAAGAATACTGAGCATGTTCTATGTTCTAGGCACTGTTCTAAGTTGTATCATATATTAAGCCATCTAGTTCTCAGAACCACCCTATCTGATAGTAGCCTCTGTTATTTTTGTAACACTAACCATGAAAGGTAGTATAGGTCATACCTGAGGTCAGCGGCAAAGCTGGAATTCAGACCAAAATTCTGGATCCAGAGTCCACATTCTTGACAACCACGTTAAATGTCTTCTCTAGGTACTGCAGAAAGTTTCGAAATGGAGTTAGTAGTGGTAGTGGCAGTGCCCAGTGGATTGGGGAGGTCTGGTAAGAAGGTGGCTGAACTTGTCTTCGACAGTATGGTGGTGTCTTTGATGATCAGTCAGATTTTGGGTGAGAAGCCAGGTTAAGGCAGGTTGATAGGTGATGCAGAATGAGGTAAAATAATGCTCCTCTTAGTTTGAGAACTGTGTCTATGAAGGCAAGAGATAGAAATTGCAGCTGTGTGAATGAGATTTTTTTAAAGAAAATTATTTTTGACGGGCGTATTTCTAAGCTAAGGGTAGACTAGTAGAGGTGAGTCTGGGAATAGTATTTGATAGATCATTGTCTTGGATATGGGAGGCTTTGGAACTAAGAATGCAAGGGAAGGGCTCTGCCATGGACAGGTGGTGAGAACCCCACGGTGTCACAGACAGGATGAAGTGGGGAGGGATAGATGCCAGGGGAGACGTGCACTGGAGGGTTCAGAGACTTTACGGTGCTCCTGTTTGCCATCTGATTTCCACAGACATGTCTCCATACCTCCAAAGGTAGTACTTTTATTTTTCTATTCACTTTTTAGAAAAAGGAAATGTTGCATTCATTCTCTCAGCTCTTTTTGTTTGCTGTTGAGTGGCATGATAGCAGAATGGTTAAGACATATACTTTAAAATCATTCAGACAGACCGGACTTGGGCTCTGCTCTGCCAGTTGATAACTTGGACCTTGAGGCTCTGTTTCCCAAGTGTGAATGGGGGATGATGACAGTTCTTCTTCTTCTTTTTTTTTTTTAAAAAAATCTTTATTGTTTAAAGTATTACCTATAGTATTACATATGTCTCCTTTTTCCCCCATTGGCCACCCCCACATCCCCAGCACATGCCCTCAGCCCCTAGTGTCTGTGTCCATTGGTTATGCTTATATGCATGCATACAAGTCCTTTGGTTGATCCCTTACCCCCTACCTCCACCTTCCCCTGCCTTCCCTCTGAAGATTGATGGACTGTTTAATGCTTTACTTATTACCAGATGGGTTTAAGATTATGAGGACAGAAAGCTTCCAGGATATTGTTCAGCACAAAGTATGTGTTCAATTAAAATGTGAGCTGTACTATTTACTTTGCATTTTAGAGGCAGCAGGATCAACATAGGAGTGCCAGGCACGTGTGCTGGACTCAATTTGGGGCTGTTACTAATCTCTGTCTCACGTTCCTCTTTCACACAGTTGGGGAATGGGGTTGCTGTGACGTAGAAGTCAGGTGGTCATAGAAAGTACTTCGGGCAAGCTGGTTGAGTAAGACAGTCTGTAAGGGGCTCAGCCAGGGTGGACGAGCTACAACTGAGGGCCAAGTGCAGCCTGTGAGCTATAATCGTTTCATGTTTCCAATGAGTTATTAAAACAAAAAAAGAAGAATATGAGACAGAAACTATAGATGTTCCAAAAAGCTCAAAACATTTACTGTCTGGCTTTTTATAAAAAAATTTGTAGAAACAAATTTGACCAACTGTGATGATTACTTCATTTTTATGTTTCCTAGGTTTCCTGTACTAGGTTTTCTGTACTAGGTAATTTCATAATACTATACTTCCTCCCTTTCAAAGGGGTAATTCTGTCTTAGTTTTGTCTTATCTCTTGAAAAGATGAGACTGGGATAAGATATTTTAATCTTACTGGTAAGAAACTGTAATAGTCATGATAAGGTGTCATTTTACTGTGAAGCTGTTATTATACCTTTTCTTTCTCTTTATCTGGATTTTCCTGCTTTCTCTCCAGACTGTCACTCTCTGTTGCCCAAGTGCCTTAGTGTGGAATTATTCCACAAACGACAGTAAGAGCGTGAACCCAGGCTCACCCCTGGATCTACTGCAGGTGGCGCCCTCCAGCCTCCCCATGCCAGGCGGGAACACGGCCTTCAATCAGCAGGTAGACTTTCTGTTGCAGTGCTTTGATGGGGGTTCTCATTCTTGAGAGTCGTCAGGGCATAGAGGGCCAGGTGAGTTTTAACATCTCACATGCTTGGGTGCCATTCCCAGCTCTGCCGCTCTCTCTGGGTGGCCTTGTGGGGAAGCATGTTGCTCCCTTTCTTCTTACCCTTTGCCAGGCAGTTCTTGCAGAGAGTTCTGCCACCCAGACGATAATTATAGTGGTGTTCCACAACTCTCAAAGTAGTGGTCTGTGATATTTAGTAATTATTATGTTTTTATTAGTGCTGGGTTATTTGGTTCAAAGACTTAAGAAACTTGAACCAAAGAATGGTGACTAATATTTAGAAAAATGTCTCTGTTTTTTCAGAGCAGTCTTATTAAGTTAATAAGCATGACTGGTTGTTTTCATACGCAGAAGAATGGCTTATAGATGATATTTAGAACTTTCACTTTCTATGTGATGTCCTAATATATTTTCAGTTATAAAGGTTTTTTTGTAAGCATTTATTATTAAAAACTGGCTTAGGATCACCACTTGTAAATTTTAAAATGCACTCTTGGGGAAACAGGCTGAACTTCCTACAATGCAGTGAATACTGTATATAGTTCACCATAGGATTCTCTGCTCATGTGGAAAATCATGACATGATTTAAACAACCACTGTGGCTCTCCGAGCACAAGTTAATTAGAAGTGCTTATTTTTCAGGTTCGGGCAAGGATTTATGAGGTAGAACAGCAGATAAAACAGAGAGGCCGTGCAGTGGAAGTTCGGTGGTCTTTTGACAAGTGCCAAGAGTCAACAGCAGGTACAGAACACAACGGAGGAGTGCTTTTGAACATGGGACTTCATCTGCCATGCTTCTGATTCTCATCAACCTGTCCACATATTGGATAAGGATGCTCTCTGCTCTCTGACGGAGCCACTTAGTGAATTCTGAGGAAGTTCTTTTTTTTTTTTTAATATATTTTATTGATTTTTGATTTTTTACAGAGAGGAGGGGAGAGGGATAGAGAGTTAGAAACATTGATGAGAGAGAAACATCGATCAGCTGCCTCCTGCACACTCCCTACTGAGGATGTGCCCGCAACCAAGATACATACCCTTGACTGGAATCGAACCTGGGACCCTCCAGTTCGCAGGCCGACACTCTATCCACTGAGCCAAACCGGTTAGGGCATGAGGAAGTTCTTTAGTTTATGCCCTTCAGACCCTGGCTGTCTAGCTTGCCAGGTTTGGTTTTGTTGGCAACTCTTCTATCCTGGGAATGATTTTTTAAAATCCCTTTTGTACCCATAATAATGAGTTTTGTACTGTGCTGTCTGGCCTCATTTAGCCTCTTTAACTGCTTGCTTACTTTTCATTTCTAGGGGTCACCATTAGCCGGGTTTTGCACACATTGGAAGTGTTGGATCGACACTGTTTTGACCGAACTGATTCTAGCAATTCATTGAGACGCTTTATCATAAGATTTTCTGGCCGCACCAAAATAAAGATAACCAAGAGGTAGTTATTTTTTTCTTCTTTTCCCATTTTGGTAGCATATTTTCTTCTTTTTCATTCTATAAATTTGCCAAAGCCTTCACAATAAAGTGTAATACCTTGTGAAGAGGTCTCACCCTGAAATCATTCTATTGTACGACTAAAAAGTTTCACCATTATAAAAATGTCCATTGGGCTGGTCTACTAAGTATATCGGTTGAAAAGCTTTTTCTTCATCCTTTTATTGTCCTTTCTCATCATTTTCATTTAGAAGATGATCCTCCATCTAGTGATTTGGATTTATGCTGTGGTTTGGCCTTAATGGCAGGGAAAGTAATAGATTAGCATATCAGAAAGCGCGAAATAATACTTGCGGTTATTGTCTTTGAGAACTGTAGGCCCGATTATTATACAGTGATCTCCGAGAAGAAGAACCATAGGGGAAAGA